>NC_136267.1:184601792-184646792 GCF_964187855.1 Myxine glutinosa | reverse complement strand
ATCCATGTAGTGGTTCAAGAGTTACAAGCTTTTTAAAATTTAACTTCCATTATTTATTGCAGCCAAACCATGTGACTTATCAAAACGTCTCAAGTAACGTTGAAACATACCCCCATGAGGAACATTTGCGTAAAGTTTCCACTCGATATCTCCACAAATTATGGAGGTGATTCCATTTCTCGTTTGAGCTTTAAAACGTCATAACTCTGAAACCATGTGTCAGATGACGTCGTGCTCACTGACGTTTTTGTTCGTCACGGGTATGCGAATATGCTTGCCAAGTTTGGGCTCGATCCGTTCAGCCGTTGCGGAGAAAAAGGGGTTTTTGTGTTTTTTCACGGAAAACAAGATGGCGGCCGAACCATGTGACGTATGACTTCGAAAATTTTTGCATTCTGAGTTTTTTTTAACTAAGCATCTGGGGGAAAAATCCCATTTTCGGGGGAGAAAATGTTTTGTTTGACGAATTCTAACCTCTTAACGATAGCATTTTAAATATACTCGATACACATGCCTTTTGTTCCCGCTGAAGAGTTCTTTAGAATGAGCCATTCCTCAAATTTTTCCATTGAGGCGTTTCGGAGATACAGAGGGGAAAAGTTGAATTTGTTTTACAAGATGGCGCCCATACCACGTGACCTATGACGTCATAATTAGCATTAAAAAATTAGCGGAGCCGAGACGATCATTTGGTGAAATTTTCCTGTCAATCCGACCAGCGGTTGCTGAGAACATTAATTATGAAGTTTTCGGAGGTGCAAAATAGGGCGGAAGAATAATAATAAGAAAAACTCTAGCAGTAATAATAGGTTTCCACTCCCTTTCATGGAGAGTAAACATAATTACAAGAAACTAGAAAGCATCTGATGTGTCCGCTTAGTATTCGGACTTATTTTTCTTCCGTTTGCCAAACATGACGAGAACAGCTAAAGCAAATACAAGATTGACGATTTTGTGACGTTGACCTTTTGACCTCAAAAGCAACAGGCTTCAGTGACCCAGTATGCAAACCCTGCTCAGATTTCAAGTTAATCTGATGGAAATTGATGATTTTGTGACCTTGACCTTTTGACCGCTTCACAGAACACAGGTTACACTCGATGAATTGGGTCATATTGGGTCACTGATATATTGATATTATATGCAACATTGACCTTTGGCCTTTTGATCACAAAAAAATATCAGCTTCTAGCTTTTGATTGGTGAACCAATTGAGTGACCCAATATGCAAATTCTTAAAATTTCAGGTCAATTGGATGAAAATTGATGATATCAAGTGACGTTGAGCTTTTGATCAAATTATTCGTTTGTCTTCTCCATATTCTCAAAATAAAGCTTTCTTGAAAATTTCATGAGTTAAGCTTTGATGGGAGAACAATAACACCGCGCACAGGTACACAGACTGTTTAAAGTGAGGTAAGACTGAATCTGGAGGAAGTTCAGCCAACCATTTAAGGTGAGCAGAGATTTTAGAGCAAGCTCAGCACAGTTGAAGGTGAGCTGATGACAGAAACTAGATTCAGCTCAGCTGACTGGTAAAGGTGAGCTGAGGTGTAATGTGGAGGTAGTTCAGCCAACCGGTTAAGGAGAGCTGAGATTTTGGAGGAAGTTCAGCAGGCTATTGAAGGTGAGCTGAGATTTTGGAGGAGGTTCACCAGGTTATTGAAGGTTAGCTGAGATTTTGGAGACAGTTCAGCAGGTTGTTGAAGGTGTGTGGAGATTTTGGAGGAAATTCAGTGGGCTATTGAAAGTGGGCTGAGATTTTGGAGACAGTTCAGCAGGCTGTTGAAGGTGTGCGGAGATTTTGGAGGAAATTCAGTGGGCTAATGAAGGTCAGCTGAGATTTTGGAAACAGTTCAGCAGGCTGTTGAAGGTGTGCAGAGATTTTGGAGGAAATTCAGTGGGCTATTGAAGGTGAGCTGAGATTTTGGAGACAGTTCAGCAGGCTGTTGAAGGTGTGTGGAGATTTTGGAGGAAATTCAGTGGGCTATTGAAGGTGAGCTGAGATTTTGGAGACAGTTCAGCAGGCTGTTGAAGGTGTGCGGAGATTTTGGAGGAAATTCAGTGGGCTATTGAAGGTGTGCGTAGATTTTGGAGGAAGTTCACCAGGCTATTGAAGGTGAGCTGAGATTTTGGAGGAAGTTCAGCAGGCTGTTTTTTTGGTATACAGAATCGAGGCTCATGAAAGAGCTAACATTGATCACAAAAAAAAAAAATCAAACAGACAAACAAAATACATAAAAAGAGGGAAGCGGTAGACACGATGGGGAGAGAAGGGGAAGCACACAAACACAACATTTGAGGGCAGGGACATCGGGAGATGTGTGGGAGGGAGAGGGCTTGGGGAGAGGAGGCGTGGGAAGGGGGAGGGGGGTGGGAGAAGTATAAAACACAAGGACTTCCAGGAAAGAAGTTGGTACTTCAAAAAAGTGGATTTGGGGTGAAATTAGCGGGGGTAGAAAAGATCAAGGTTTTGGATGGGGGAAGATAAGAGATGGTGGTGAACAGCTGTTTTAAAGACCTGGAGGGAGGAGTGGGATTGAAGAGAGTGAGGGAGTTTGTTCCAGAGGTGGGAGAAAAGAGGAATGAAGGAGTGAAGGTGAGCAGAGAGTCTTGAATTTGGCAGTTTAACCATAAGAGGGTTGCAGGCAGATCTTGTGCGACCTGTAGGAATATTTGGGGGACAGAGCCCAGAGAGAGCTGGGGGAGCAAGGCCGGAGAGGAGTCGGTAGAAGACGGAAAGACCACCAACCTGCCTGCGGTGAGTAAGTGAAAGGCCCTCGGACATAGCTTCATCGCGGGAGATTCCAATGATTCTGAACGCTTTGGTTTCAACAGCGTGAAGACGAGCTAGGTGTGAGGCAGGAGCACCAGCCCAGAGGGGAGAGCAGTACTCTATTGAGCTGCGGATGAAAGCCTTGTATGTGGTGAGGTGCTCAGGTGTGCCAAGGAAGGACTTCGCACGACGGAGGATGCCGTGGGCTGTTGAAGGTGAGCTGAGATTTTGGAGGAAGTTCAGCAGGCTATTTTTTTTTTTTTTTTTTTGGTTTTTTTGTTTTGTTTTGTTTTGTATACAAGTTCGAGGCTCGTGAAAGAGCGAACATTAATCACACAGAAAGACAAACCGACACATAAAACATATAACATAGGGAGCGGTAGACAAGATGGGGAGAGAGGGGGAAGGACACAAACACAACATTTGAGAGCAGGGACCGAGAGACATGGAGACATCGAGAGATCTGAGAGAGGGCGAGGGCTTTGGGGGGGGGGGGGGGGCGTGGGAAGGGGGCAGTGGGAGAGGTATAAAACATATGGACCCTGCCAGGACTTACAGGAAAGAAGTTGGAATTTCAAACAAGGTGGATCTGGGGTGAATTAGCGGGGGTAGAAAAGATCAAGGTTTTGGATGGGGGAAGATAAGAGATGGTGGTGAACAGCTGTTTTAAAGACCTGGAGGGAGGAGTGGGATTGAAGGGAGTGAGGTAGTTTGTTCCAGAGGCGGGAGAAAAGAGGAATGAAAGAGTGAAGGTGAGCAGAGAGCCGAGATTTCGGCAGTTTAACCATCAGAGGGTTGCTGGCAGATCTTGTGCGACCTGTAGGAATATTTGGGGGACAGAGCACAGAGAGAGCTGGGGGTGCAAGGCCGGAGAGGAGTCGGTAGAAGACAGAAAGACCACCTACCTGCCTGCGGTGAGTGAGTGAAAGGCCCTCAGAGATAGCTTCATCGCGGGAGATTCCAATAATTCTGAAAGCTTTGGTTTCAACAGCGTGAAGCCGAGCTAGGTGTGAGGCAGGAGCACCGGCCCATAGGGGAGAACAGTATTCCATTGAGCTGCGGATGAAAGCCTTGTATGTGGTGAGGAGCTCAGGTGTGCCGAGGAAGGACTTCGCACGACGGAGGATGCCCAGTCGGCGACTGGCTTTGGAGGCCAGCTTGGAAATGTGGTTTTCCCAAGAAAGATCATGGCAGATAGTGAGACCCAAAATCTTGAGCGACAGAACTTCTTGGAGAGGATTGTTGAGAAAGTAGATGGGAGGGTTGTCCAGTCGATCTTTTCGGAGAGACATAGTAAGAGTGTGAGATTTGTCAGGATTGAAAGACATGTTCCACTTGTTTGACCAGTCTGTGATTTTGTCCAGGTCTTCAGAGAGTGAGGAGGCAGCAGACTGCCGATCTGAGGGAAGAGGAATGGAGCGGCAGAGAGTGGAGTCATCAGCAAAGAGATAGATAGGATTTTCGAGAGAGAGAGAGAGATCATTGATGAAGACCAGAAAAAGCACGGGGCCCAGAACACTGCCTTGGGGAACTCCAGCCTGAACAGGAAGAGGAGATGAGAGAAACCCATTCAGGGCCACACGTTGACGACGACTAGAGAGGAAGTCCGCCAGCCATGCGTGGAGATTTCCATGGATACCAAAGGAGGAGAGTTTGGTGAGCAGAGCGGGGTGCCAGACCGTGTCGAAGGCACGTGATATGTCGAGGGAGACAGCTCTAATTTCCTGTTTGGCATTGAGGACCTCCATCCATTGTTGAGACAGCAGAAGCAGCATGTCCAGAGTAGAGTGACCTGGTCTGAAACCAAATTGATGATCAGAGATCAAGCCATTGGAGAAGAGGAAAGATTTCATATCAGAAGCAATGATGGATTCCATGACTTTGCTGATAATTGGGAGAAGGCTGATTGGTCTGTAGTTGCTAGGATCTGTTTTTGCACCTTTTTTGTGCAAAGCGGTGATGTTGGCTGATTTCCAAGCAGATGGCAGTTGACCTTGAGCAAAAGAGAGGGTGAAGAGAACAGAGAGAGGGTGAGATAGAGCAGCAGAGCAGGATTTTAGGACCCGTGGGCTGATGCCGTCGGGTCCAGTTGCAGAATCAGAGTCGAGGGTTGACAGAAACTTTTCCACCTTGTCAGGAGGAAAGGACACGGAGTCCAGGAGCAGCAGGGTACGACTGGGTATGGTGGGTACAGAGAGGGATGGGTTTGGGACACAAGATTTAGAGGCAAACACAGAGTTGAGGCATTCAGCTTTTTCACGTGCGGAGTCAGCTGTGTAGCCGTTTGAGGTAAGGGAGGGGATGGAGGGGGAACAAACACCAGAAACGGATTTGACCAGACGCCACCAGGATTTGGAAGAGGGAGACAGATAAGAGAGTTCGGTCTTGAGAACGGAGAGATATTCTTTCCTGGCTCTCCTGAGGGTGGACACACACTTGTTTCGGGCTTTGTGAAAGGAAATGAGATTTCCTTCCGTTGGATTTGCTTTCCAGGAGACGAAGGCAAGTTGTTTCTGGGCAACAGCCTCACCACAAGATTCCGTGTACCATGGACGGGAGGAAGGGTATGACAACTGAAGACGAGATGGGATAAATCTGTGCATGAGAGAGAGCAATTTACTTTGGAAGAATTCCCAGGATGAGTTGATGTCAGAGGTGGTAGAGATGGGAGACCAGTCCAGATGATTGATGGCTGCTTGAAGACCGTGCCAGTTGGCCTGAGTGAAATGCCAGACTCGTCGACGCTGAGCAGGCTCCCTGAGGATGGTCAGAGAGATGTCCACTTTAACAAGGACATGATCAGATGATCCGATCGGAGCAGAAGAAGAGCAGCAGACATTTTCAGGGAAGTTAGTCATAACCAAGTCCAGAAGAGAAGATGTTCCGTTGACTGAGATCCGGGTCGGGAAATTGACAGATTGTGTCAGTCCCAGTGAGTCGCAGAAGTCCTTTGCTGAGGAGCCATGGCTGGTGAGAGAGGTACCCACACCCAGCCAACTGGCATTATGACAGTTGAAATCACCACATATGAGGAAGAGAGAGTTGGGATGAGTAGATAGAAGTTGGTCCATATCATCAGACAGCGAGATGTAGATGGAGTCATCACTGTTTGGTGGACGGTACAACACACATATGAACAAGAGGTGGGAGCGAAGGGGAAGCCGTAGCCAGAGGTATTCCTGGGGGTGAGGTGGAGAGAGTGCAGTGCAGGGCGAGTGAGGAAGAGAGTTTTTGATAAAGATAGCAACCCCGCCTCCAGGACGAGGCTCAGGTCTATCATACCGGAGGAGGGAGTAGCCCGGGAGAGATACTATGGAATCAGAGACATCATAAAGGAGGAAAGTTTCTGTTAAGCAGATCACGTCTGGTTTGACAGAAGCAACCTGTATGGAGAGATCAGTTAAGTTTGAACGAAGGCCCCGGATGTTTGAGGTCCATACCGTTAATGAAGAGGAAGGGGGAGCATCAGATACAGAACAGGGGGGAGGAGGGGTAGGGTAAGATGTGGAAGAGGTGGAAGAGGTAGGGAGAGCTGTTGAAGGTGTGTCAGAGATTTCAGAATAGCTCGGAGAAAGGGAAGGATGGGGCGGACAAAAGGTTTGATGGTGATTGGGTGAGCCACAATGAGGTGTTATTTGAGGAGGGGGAAGAGCGAGGCAGAAGGTTGGGGGAGATGGAGGTGAGAGTTTGAAGGGGGAAGAAGCGGGGAGGATGCTTTGAGGAGGGGGAGTGAGAGGGGGGAAATTGAGAAGCAATGAGGGTGGGGAGATTTGAAGGGGAGGGGTGAGGGGGGAGTTTGGGAGGGAAGGGACAAGGGGAGGGATTTGAAAGGGATGGGATATGGGGGAGATTTGGAGGGGAGGGGTGAGGCAGGAGTCTAGGAGGGGAGGGGCGAGGGGGCGTCTTGGCGGGGAGGGGTGAGGGGGTAGTTTAGGAGGGAGGGGGCAAGGGGGGAGATTTGAAAGGGATGGGTGATGGGGAAGATTTGGAGGGGAGGGGTGATGGGGAAGATTTGGAGGGGAGGGGTTATGGGGAAGATTTGGAGGGGAGGGGTGAGATTGGATTTTTGAAAGTGTACGATTTATGGGAAACGAACATTTATTGCAAAATGAGTTTCTTGTGACCTTCGAGTTAAAAATACGTTTAAGGACGCTGGATGGAGGATGGAGTGCAGGAGAGTTTAGGGAATGTAGAAAAAAGGCACTATAGGAGATGGATTTTTTTTTTGGGATGAATTGATTTGGTGAGCAAGTCGAAAGCAGCCTTTTAAAGAAGAAGAAGAAAAAGGTGTTATAAAATATGACGGAATACATAACTTGAGGGGAAAGTGTAAACATTGAAGGTTAATGAGTGAAAACTATCTGGGGAAATGGAAATGGGGGAGAAACACGTGGTCGAAGAACGAACGCACGAATAAGAATGAATAAACGAATGAGAACAGAGAAAGAAATGTTTTTTTTTTTTTTGTTTGTTTTTTTTTTGAGTTGAGATTTACACAAGGAAGTAGGCTATGGGTGAAAAGCCTGGGAATACAGAGAACGAAAGTTATTGGATCACAAACGACGGACCACTGAGAGAAAAACAAAGCCTCAAGGTTGTACAGTGCACACTGTACAAGGCCTTGCTCGCGACACGGCAAACAGACGATCAATTTATGAAAGATAAACACCGAGAAACAACCAAAGTTGCACACAATAACTTCACACACCGAAATATAAATACAGTTTCGACAAAATACAATTGTGAACAGACTTAACTTCGAAAAACGTGGAGACCGTGTGGAGCTTCGAAAATCCCTGCCGCCGTCTCCAAGATCTCGCGAGATCTCGCGAGGTGTGAAAAGGTATTGAAGGTGTGCGGAGATTTTGGAGGACGTTCATTGTCTATTGAAGGTGAGCTGAGATTTTGGAGGAAGTTCAGCAGGCTATTGAAGGTGTGCGGAGATTTTGGAGGAAGTTCATTGGGCTATTGAAGGTGAGCTGAGATTTTGGAGAAAGTTCAGCAGGATGTTGAAGTTGTGCGGAGATTTTGGAGGAAATTCAGTGGGCTATTGAAGGTGAGCTGAGATTTTGGAGACAGTTCAGCAGGCTGTTGAAGGTGTGCAGAGATTTTGAAGGAAATTCAGTGGGCTATTGAAGGTGAGGTGAGCTGAGCTTTTAGAGGAAGTTCAGCAGGCTATTATTATTTGATGTCTAAAGTGGACACAGGTGTCTACAGATGCTGTGCAGTGAAGCCCAAGTTGATCCCACCACTGACTTTCATGGACACATTTATCCACGACGTAGCGCTGCCCAGGCTGACCGACAGCTGTGGTTTGATATCTGAGTGTCCTCGTAGCCTTAGCCTTAAAAGGTAGTGGGGATCCGTTAACCTGGACAAGGGGTCCATATCAGGTACTGTCAGAGGGAGCCAGCTGAGCCTGGGAATCACATAGGGCAGGGACCATACTGCCTGAGGTAGCTGAAAAACAGGTACCCTGATACTCATAAATGACCATCTATATGAGGTTTTGAAAAGCTCTGCCAATGAGAATTCTCAGCTAGTCCCCCATGTCTCCACCTCCTTGTCATCAGTCAGTCGTTACCAGGCATCAGTCTGCCACCTTGCGGGCTCCGCTAATATACCCTCAGATGTTTCCAGCCAGAATGCCTCTGATTGTACAATCCCCACTGTCAAGTTGGATCATTTGTTGAGCGGATGGAAGACTGTGTCGTCCATCATTCCTCCATCCAAAACATCCTCACCAGTAAAACGATGTTGCCTTTCACAAAACCGCTCAACCTGGTCTGCAGCTCTGCAGTCTGAGTGCATAGATTATGTGTAATGCATACACAACAAGGTACACGAACTTCAAAAAAGCTGACCAATACCAAAGGTGTGAAAAGGTGTTTGAATTCAGCCACGATATCAAAAGATGGAATGTTGGATGTCTGATATCACGACCCATTCCAACCTACCCGTGAATGCATCGTTATCCCACTTCTGGTCTTGGATGGCCTGATAACGACTCCACATCAAGCTTGATCACCCATATTTCCATCAGCTCAAGCAAGTGTTGCATCACCATTTCTTTGCTCTTGACATGGATAAGTCCATCAACAATGTAACCACCAGCTGCCACTACTGCAAATACCTGCGAAAGATCTTTCCATGTGCCTTCTCTCAATCGACGGATGATCCTCCCGAGACAATTGGTGTGACTTTTGCAGGAGATGTTCAGAAGTGTGAACGTCAGATGATCCTAATCTTGCGTGAGTGCATGACCTCCTGCACCTGAAGTCCTGTACCTCTCTCGTCGACAACAAACGTCGTGACACCATGCGTGATGCCATGCTCCATCTCCTCGCTGTACTTCCACCCATGGATGGATTGCCAGTTGACATCCGGACTGATCCCGCCCTCACGTTCAAGCCTCTTACTAATGACACGCTCTTGCAAGCAGGGCTGAGTTTACGCAAGGGCAACCGGGGTAATTGCCCTGGGACCTTCACCACCGAACAAGTGGCCTGGGACCCCCTACCACCCAATACTTGCCTTGGGGCCTCCACTACCCAATACATGACCCGGGACCTCGACCACCCAACACTTGCCCTGGGGCCTCCACCACCCAATACATGACCTGGGACCTCTACCACCCAACACTTGCCCTGGAATCTCCACCACCCAATACATGCCCCGGGACCACTACCACCCAACACGTGCCCTGGGACCATTACCACCCAACACTTGCCCTGGGGCCTCCACCACCCAACACTTGCCCTGGGGCCTCAATCACCCAACACGTGCCCTGGGACCATTACCACCCAACACTTGCCCTGGGGCCTCCACCACCCAATACATGCCCCGGGACCTCTACCACCCAACACTTGCCCTGGGGCTTCTACCATCCAACACTTGCCCTGGGGCCTCGACCACACAACACTTGCCCTGGGGCCTCCACCACCCAACACTTGCCCTGGGGCCTCCACCACCCAACACTTGCCCTGGGGCCTCCACCACCCAACACTTGCCCTGGGGCCTCCACCACCCAACACTTGCCCTGGGGCCTCCACCACCCAACACTTGCCCTGGGGCCTCCACCACCCAACACTTGCCCTGGGGCCTCCACCACCCAACACTTGCCCTGGGGCCTCCACCACCCAACACTTGCCCTGGGGCCCCCACCACCCAACACTTGCCCTGGGGCCTCAATCACCCAAGACGTGCCCCGGGACCATTACCACCCAACACTTTCCCTGGGGCCTCAATCACCCAACACGTGCCCCGGGACCTCTACCACCCAACACTTGCCCTGGGGCCTCCACCACCCAATACATGCCCTGGGACCTCTACCACCCAACACGTGCCATAGAGCCTCCAACATCCAAGGGCTCATCCAGGATTATTGTCATGATATCTATATACTAAATAGCCAAACTGTGGTTTTTGATTGGATGTTTGGACGGATGGACGGACAGACTATGTATTAGCAAATCAGAGGCCATAGCACGTGGAGAGTTGTATAAGTCAAACCATAGTTCAAGTTATTTTGATGAACCATTGAATACACACAGAGCCTCTGTTGGGCGCCCACAGAGTCAGCAGCCGCTGGGGACCACCCACAAAGAGGGCCCTCCCACATCAGCTAAATCATCTTGAAAGTCCAGTTGTGCATCATAGACGTTTCTAATAACACAATCCTGCATATCAAATCGCTTCACTGACGGGTTTAATCGAAGACTTCATGTTGCACTTCACAACCACAACATGGTATACCTGTCTGTAAATCTCAAAGAGGATGAAAAATACAATAAAACACACGAAAACCGGTCCTTTCGTGGCAGAGCTGTTGTTGTTGTTGTTGTTGTTATTGTGCTCCTTCTTTGTCCGTTACGCTTTATTCTAAAATCTTAAATGGTTCCTGTCACCACATTAAACATCTTCATCCAATTCAGAAAGATAGACGGAATTTTAAAATAGAAACCTGTATCTTTATCTTTAAACACACATTGATTTTTTTTCCAAGTAATAATCGATCATCAGGGGAACAAATCTATAAGAGACTTGGTCTCCTTTTGTCTATAAGAGACTCGGTCTCCTTTTGTCTATAAGAGACTCGGTCTCCTTTTGTCTATAAGAGACTTGGGCTCCTTTTGTCTATAACAAACTTGGTCTCCTTTTGTCTATAAGAGACTTGGTCCCCTTTTGTCTAAAAGAGACTTGGTCCCCTTTTGTCTATAAGAGACTTGGTCTCCTTTTGCCTATAAGAGACTTGGTCTCCTTTTGTCTATAACAAACTTGGTCTCCTTTTGTCTATAAGAGACTTGGTCTCCTTTTGTCTATAAGAGACTTGGTCTCCTTTTGTCTATAAGAGACTTGGTCCCCTTTTGTCTATAAGAGACTTGGTCCCCTTTTGTCTATAAGAGACTTGGTCTCCTTTTGTCTATAAGAGACTTGGTCTCCTTTTGTCTATAAGAGACTTGGTCTCCTTTTGTCTATAAGAGACTCGGTCTCCTTTTGTTTATAAGAGACTCGGTCTCCTTTTGTCTATAAGAGACTTGGTCTCCTTTTGTCTATAAGTGACTTGGCCTCCTTTTGTCTATAAGAGACTTGGTCTCATTTTGTCTATGAGAGACTTGGTCTCCTTTTGTCTATGAGAGACTTGGTCCCCTTTTGTCTATAAGAGACTTGGTCTCCTTTTGTCTATAATAGACTTGGTCCCCTTTTGTCTATAAGAGACTTGGTCTCCTTTTGTCTATAAGTGACTTGGTCTCCTTTTGTTTATAAGAGACTTGGTCTCGTTTTGTCTATGAGAGACTTGGTCTCCTTTTGTCTATAATAGAATTGGACCCCTTTTGTCTATAACAGACTTTGTCTCCTTTTGTCTACAAGAGACTTGGTCTCCTTTTTTCTATAAGAGACTTGGTCTCCTTTTGTCTATAAGGGACTTGGTCTCCTTTTGTCTATAAGAGACTTGGTCTCCTTTTGTCTATAAGAGACTTGTTCTCCTTTTGTCCAAAAGAGACTTGGTCTCCTTTTGTCTATAAGAGACTTGGTCCCCTTTTGTCTATATGAGACTTGGTCTCCTTTTGTCTATAAGAGACTTGGTCTCCTTTTGTCTACAAGAGACTTGGGCTCCTTTGGTCTATAAGAGACTTGGTCTCCTTTTGTCTATAAGAGACTTGGTCTCCTTTTGTCTACAAGAGACTTGATCTCCTTTTGTCTACAAGAGACTTGGTCTCCTTTTGTCTTCGAGAGACTTGGTCTCCTTTTGTCTATAAGAGACTTGGTCTCCTTTTGTCTATAAGAGACTTGGTCTCCTTTTGTCTATAAGAGACTTGGTCTCCTTTTATCTATAACAGACTTGGTCTCCTTTTGTCTATGAGAGACTTGGTCTCCTTTTGTCTATAAGAGACTTGGTCCCCTTTTGTCTATAACAGACTTGGTCTACTTTTGTCTATAAGAGACTTGGTCCCCTTTTGTCTATAACAGACTTGGTCTACTTTTGTCTATAAGAGACTTGGTCCCCTTTTGTCTATGAGAGACTTGGTCTCCTTTTGTCTATAAGAGACTTGGTCCCCTTTTGTCTATAAGAGACTTGGTCTCCTTTTGTCTATAAGAGACTTGGTCTCCTTTTGTGTATAAGAGACTCGGTCTCCTTTTGTCAATAAGAGACTTGGTCTCCTTTTGTCTATAAGTGACTTGGTCTCCTTTTGTCTATAAGAGACTTGGACTCATTTTGTCTATGAGAGACTTGGTCTCCTTTTGTCTATGAGAGACTTGGGCCCCTTTTGTCTATAACAAACTTGGTCTCCTTTTGTCTATAAGAGACTTGGTCCCCTTTTGTCTATAACAGACTTTGCCTCCTTTTGTCTACAAGAGACTTGGTCACCTTTTTTCTCTAAGAGACTTGGTCTCCTTTTGTCTATAAGAGACTTGGTCTCCTTTTGTCTATAAGAGACTTGGTCTCCTTTTGTCTATAAGAGACTTGTTCTCCTTTTGTCCAAAAGAGACTTGGTCTCCTTTTGTCTATAAGAGACTTGGTCCCTTTTTGTCTATACGAGACTTGGTCTCCTTTTGTCTATAAGAGACTTGGTCTCCTTTTGTCTACAAGAGACTTGGTCTCCTTTGGTCTATAAGAGACTTGGTCTCCTTTTGTCTATAAGAGACTTGGTCTCCTTTTGTCTACAAGAGACTTGATCTCCTTTTGTCTACAAGAGACTTGGTCTCCTTTTGTCTTCGAGAGACTTGGTCTCCTTTTGTCTATAAGAGACTTGGTCTCCCTTTGTCTATAAGAGACTTGGTCTCCTTTTGTCTATAAGAGACTTGGTCTCCTTTTGTCTATAACAGACTTGGTCTCCTTTTGTCTATGAGAGACTTGGTCTCCTTTTGTCTATAAGAGACTTGGGTCCCCTTTTGTCTATAACAGACTTGGGCTACTTTTGTCTATAAGAGACTTGGTCCCCTTTTGTCTATGAGAGACTTGGTCTCCTTTTGTCTATAAGAGACTTGGGCCCCTTTTGTCTATAAGAGACTTGGTCTCCTTTTGTCTATAAGAGACTTGGTCTCCTTTTGTCTATAAGAGACTCGGTCTCCTTTTGTCTATAGGAGACTTGGGCTCCTTTTGTCGACAAGTGACTTGGTCTCCTTTTGTCTATAAGAGACTTGGTCTCATTTTGTCGATGAGAGACTTGGTCTCCTTTTGTCTATGAGAGACTTGGTCCCCTTTTGTCTATAAGAGACTTGGTCTCCTTTTGTCTATAATAGACTTGGTCTCCTTTTGTCTATAACAGACTTTGCCTCCTTTTGTCTACGAGAGACTTGGTCACCTTTTTTCTATTAGAGACTTGGTCTCCTTTTGTCTATAAGAGACTTGGTCTCCTTTTGTCTATAACAGACTTGGTCTCCTTTTGTCTATAAGAGACTCGGTCTCCTTTTGTCTATAAGAGACTTGGTCTCCTTTTGTCTATAAGTGACTTGGTCTCCTTTTGTTTATAAGAGACTTGGGCTCGTTTTGTCTATGAGAGACTTGGTCTCCTTTTGTCTATAAGAGATTTGGTCTCCTTTTGTCTATAACAGACTTGGTCTCCTTTTGTCTATGAGAGACTTGGTCTCCTTTTGTCTATAAGAGACTTGGTCCCCTTTTGTCTATAACAGACTTGGTCTACTTTTGTCTATAAGAGACTTGGTCCCCTTTTGTCTATGAGAGACTTGGTCTCCTTTTGTCTATAAGAGACTTGGTCCCCTTTTGTCTATAAGAGACTTGGTCTCCTTTTGTCTATAAGAGACTTGGTCTCCTTTTGTCTATAAGAGACTCGGTCTCCTTTTGTCTATAAGAGACTTGGTCTCCTTTTGTCTATAAGTGACTTGGTCTCCTTTTGTCTATAAGAGACTTGGTCTCATTTTGTCTATGAGAGACTTGGTCTCCTTTTGTCTATAAGAGACTTGGTCCCCTTTTGTCTATAAGAGACTTGGTCTCCTTTTGTCTATAATAGACTTTGCCTCCTTTTGTCTATGAGAGACTTGGTCCCCTTTTGTCTATAAGAGACTTGGTCTCCTTTTGTCTATAACAGACTTGGTCTACTTTTGTCTATAACAGACTTTGCCTCCTTTTGTCTATGAGAGACTTGGTCTCCTTTTGTCTATAACAGACTTGGTCTCCTTTTGTCTATGAGAGACTTGGTCTCCTTTTGTCTATAAGAGACTTGGGCCCCTTTTGTCGATAACAGACTTTGCCTCCTTTTGTCTATAAGAGACTTGGTCTCCTTTTGTCTATAACAGACTTGGTCTCCTTTTGTCTATGAGAGACTTGGTCTCCTTTTGTCTATAATAGACTTGGTCCCCTTTTGTCTATAACAGACTTTGCCTCCTTTTGTCTATAAGAGACTTGGTCTTCTTTTGTCTATAACAGACTTGGTCTCCTTTTGTCTATGAGAGACTTGGTCTCCTTTTGTCTATAAGAGACTTGGTCCCCTTTTGTCTATAACAGACTTGGTCTACTTTTGTCTATAAGAGACTTGGTCCCCTTTTGTCTATGAGAGACTTGGTCTCCTTTTGTCTATAAGAGACTTGGTCCCCTTTTGTCTATAAGAGACTTGGTCTCCTTTTGTCTATAAGAGACTTGGTCTCCTTTTGTCTATAAGAGACTCGGTCTCCTTTTGTCTATAAGAGACTTGGTCTCCTTTTGTCTATAAGTGACTTGGTCTCCTTTTGTCTATAAGAGACATGGTCTCATTTTGTCTATGAGAGACTTGGTCTCCTTTTGTCTATAAGTGACTTGGTCTCCTTTTGTCTATAAGAGACTTGGTCTCCTTTTGTCTATAAGAGACTTGGTCTCATTTTGTCTATGAGAGACTTGGTCTCCTTTTGTCTATGAGAGACTTGGTCCCCTTTTGTCTATAAGAGACTTGGTCTCCTTTTGTCTATAATAGACTTTGCCTCCTTTTGTCTATGAGAGACTTGGTCCCCTTTTGTCTATAAGAGACTTGGTCTCCTTTTGTCTATAATAGACTTGGTCCCCTTTTGTCTATAACAGACTTTGCCTCCTTTTGTCTATGAGAGACTTGGTCTCCTTTTGTCTATAAGAGACTTGGGCCCCTTTTGTCTATAAGAGACTTGGTCTCCTTTTGTGTATAATAGACTTTGCCTCCTTTTGTCTATGAGAGACTTGGTCTCCTTTTGTCTATAAGAGACTTGGTCTCCTTTTGTCTATAATAGACTTGGTCTCCTTTTGTCTATAACAGACTTTGCCTCCTTTTGTCTACAAGAGACTCGGTCTCCTTTTGTCTATAAGAGACTCGGTCTCCTTTTGTCTATGAGAGACTTGGTCCCCTTTTGTCTATAAGAGACTTGGTCTCCTTTTGTCTATAATAGACTTGGTGTCCTTTTGTCTATAACAGACTTTGCCTCCTTTTGTCTACAAGAGACTTGGTCTCCTTTTGTCTACAAGAGACTTGGTCTCCTTTTGTGTATAAGAGACTTTGCCTCCTTTTGTCTACAAGAGACTTGGTCTCCTTTTGTCTACAAGAGACTTGGTCTCCTTTTGTCTATAATAGACTTGGTCTCCTTTTGTCTATAATAGACTTGGTCTCCTTTTGTCTATAATAGACTTGGTCTCCTTTTGTCTATAATAGACTGGGTCTCCTTTTGTCTATAATAGACTTGGTCCCCTTTTGTCTATAACAGACTTTGCCTCCTTTTGTCTACAAGAGACTTGGTCTCCTTTTGTGTATAAGAGACTTGGGTCCCCTTTTGTCTATAATAGACTTGGTCTCCTTTTGTCTATAATAGACTGGGTCTCCTTTTGTCTATAATAGACTTGGTCCCCTTTTGTCTATAACAGACTTTGCCTCCTTTTGTCTACAAGAGACTTGGTCTCCTTTTGTGTATAAGAGACTTTGTCTCCTTTTGTCTATGAGAGACTTGGTCTTCATGGCAGATAGTGAGACCCAAAAGCTTGGGTGACAGAACTTCTTGGAGAGGATTGTTGAGAAAGTAGATGGGAGGGTTGTCCAGTCGATCTTTTTGGAGAGACATTGTAAGAGTGTGAGATTTGTCAGGATTGAAAGACATGTTCCACTTGTTTGCCCAGTCTGTGATTTTGTCCAGGTCTGCAGAGAGTGAGGAGGCTGCAGACTGCCGATCTGAGGGATGAAGAATGGACCGACAGAGAGTGGAGTCATCAGCAAAGAGATAGAGAGGATTTTCGAGAGAGTCAGAGAGATCATTGATGAAGACCAGAAAAAGCATTGGCCCAGAACACTGCCTTGGGGAACTCCAGCCAGAACAGGAAGGGGAGATGAGAGAAACCCATTCAGGGCCACACGTTGACTACGACCAGAGAGGAAGTCCGCCAGCCATGCGTGGAGATTCCCATGAACTTGAATATGATTTTTGTTTTTTGATCGGTCACATGGTCTGGCTATGAAAAAGATAACAAAACTGATGATGTCATAGGTCACGTGACCAGGCGGCTAAATTAGATTTCATGAAAACTTTTAAACTGCATTTCCGCCTGAATTTTTTGATCGAGTTGAAACTTGGACCACTTATCGTGCCACTTGACTTGATGTATATCCTCTGGATGACGTCATAGGTCATGTGGCATTGCGGCCATATTGGATTTCATGAAAAACGTCTAAAATGCATCTCCTTCATTTTTCGGATCAACTCAGTTCAAACTTTGCTAATCAGGTCCGGGCTGCCGTTGTCAAGGACGTTGTTGCACACTTGTCCAATCAGAACGGGGCGTCTTGGTCCCCGGGGCAGCACTGCTCGCAGTTTGGATTTCTTCTTGCTTCTTCCATACCTTTTCCAGTAACATCCCGACATCCTTTTTCGTTTTTAAAAATGTTTTTATTACTTGTTAAAAAGCTTTTAAACGACCTCAAAGTAAATCGAATGAAATTTATTTTTTAATCATTTACATCTACAACATCTACAACAGCTTAACCACCACCGCACCCGCTCCCCCTCAAACCACCTGCCCCCCCTTATCCTGCCAACCCCTGTCTCAGTTCTCCCCAGTCTCCCCTACTGACCTCTCTGAACTCCTCATAGGAATGAAAACTGCCACCTGCACTCTTGACCCCATCCCCTCCAGCTTTGTCAAGGCCTCCCTTCCTGCTCTCTCTCCACTTATCATTGCAACAATAAACTCCTCCCTGTCTACAGGCATCATCCCACCATCCCTCAAAATTGCTGCTGTTACCCCCATTCTAAAAAAACCTGGACTAAACCCTGACACCCTAAACAACTTCAGACCCATCTCCAACCTACCCTTTCTGTCAAAAGTTTTGGAACGCGCTGTAGCCACTCAACTCAAACATCACCTCTCTGCCAATAACCTGTATGAAACATTCCAATCCGGATTCCGCTCCAACCACAGTACTGAAACTGCTCTCCTCAAAATCACCAACGACCTTCTCCTCTCCTCTGACGCTGGCAACCTCAACATTCTCGTCCTCCTCGACCTCAGCGCTGCTTTTGACACCATCGATCACACCATCCTCCTCACCCGACTTGTATCCACCTTTAACATTACCGGCACTGCCCTCTCTTGGATTAAATCATACCTCTCTGACAGATGCCAGTTCATCTCCATCAATAACTGCAAATCCCCCACTGCTCCCCTCCCCCAAGGTGTCCCCCAAGGTTCAGTTCTTGGCCCCCTCCTCTTCATCCTGTACCTGTCCCCCCTCGGTCACTTAATCCGCCGTCATGGTCTCCAATTCCACTGCTTCACCGATGACATCCAGCTTTTCATCTCCACCAAGTCCGTCTCCACCGCCACCCACTCTATCCTGACAAACTGCATCACTGAAATAAAATCCTGGCTTCAAATCAACTTCCTCAAACTTAACTGTGATAAATCTGAAATAATCATCATTGGCCCATAAACGCTCACCAAGTCCACCCATAACTTTGCCCTCAACATCGACGGTTTCCCAGTGTCCACCTCCCCTCACATCTGGAATCTTGGCATCATCTTTGACCAAACCCTCTCCTTCGACAAATACACTAAACAGATCACAAAGACAGCCTTCTTTCATCTGAAAAACATCGCCCGTCTCCGTCCATCCCTCTCCTCCACGGCTGCAGAAACCCTCATCCACGCCTTCATCACCTCCCATCTGGACTACTGCAACAGCCTCCTCTATGGTTCACCCTCAACAATCACCAATAAACTCCAATACATTCAGAACTCCGCTGCCCGTCTACTCACCCATTCCCGGATCCGTGACCACATCACCCCCGTCCTTTATAAGCTTCACTGGCTCCCCATCCCCCAGAGAATCCAGTACAAAATCCTCCTCTTGACCTACAAAGCCCTCCATAACCTGACCCCATCCTACTTGACTGACCTCCTCTCCAGACACACTCCCACCCGCAACCTCCGCTCTGCTGGTACCAACCTCCTGACCCTCCCCCCCCCATCCGGACCAAATTTAGATCCTGGGGGGACAGGGCCTTCTCCATCGCTGCTCCCACCCTCTGGAACTCACTACCTCACACCATCAGAGACTCCTCCTCACTCACCACATTCAAAACATCACTCAAGACCCACCTGTTCAACACTGCATTCAACATTTAACCCACAGCATTTAACCCCTGACTATCTCTTCTCCTTCTCCTTCCTTTTGCTTTGATTATTTACCTATTTTTTTTTTTTCACTTGTATTTTGTACTCTGTCAAAGCGTCTTTAGGCTTCTTGAAAAGCGCTATATAAAATAAATGTATTATTATTATTATTTACTCGATTTATGTCATTTCCACCATGTGGCGGAAGTACCTTTATGACGTCAGTCAGCGTCATCTTCATTCTTAACATACTCGGTATTAGGCCCACATAAGTTATCCTGGCAAATAATGAACAGCGATTGACATTGGACTTAGTTCATTCTTGGCCGCATATCACACTCTGGTTGACCCACACTGCTGTGCTATCTAGTTTGGTTACAATCGGGCCAGGTATAGCCGAGATATGACAATACATTGCCCATGATGGTGGAAAGACAGGTACAAGCAAAGACAGAGACAGACAGAGCTGGTCATTCTCCGGAACCGAGGGATGAATCGATCTTCGCCTGAAGATCTGTCACCATATTATTACTTATTAGCCCTCCAATAGAAAGGGCCCCCCACTTGAGGTTTGCAGCCCCCCACATGAGGTTTGCAGGGGGCCCCCCACTTGAGGTTTGCAGCCCCCCCCACCCACAAGAGGTTTGCTGGGGGCACCCCACATACCCAGGGGAGGCTCTGATAGCAACTGCAGCTTATTTTGAAAATGATACGCGCACTCGTCTCCAGTCTGTCTAGCCTGGGTTCGAATCCCGACCCGGCTATAAACTGTCATCCCGGTGTTTCACAGGGTAAAGGGTGAATGTGTGTACTGTCCCTCGGAAGGACGTCAAATGTGAAATGGGCCTCCCCTCCGCCAGTATTCATTGGTGGACGTTAAAAATCCCACGGTGTCCTTGGCAAAGAGTAGGCGAGCTATCGCCGGCACCCTGAGCAAATTCAAAATCCCCACCGTAATTTTAGTCGAACGGCAGGCCTGGCCAGCCGGGTCGTGAAAGACTTGAGCCAGCGTCCCACCGTCAACTTCACAAGAGCGTGGGAATAATTTTGTATAAAAAGAAGAAGAAGAAGAGGTGTATGGAGCACCTTGATGGGTGACGAGACGAGATGGTTTAATCGACCTCGCATGTTGTTTACATTATACGTACGCTATACTTGAGACGTCACCAACTCGTGACGTGTTGCATATTCTGTCATTTCTAACATTCGACGTTAGATAATTATTTTGGTTTTAACAAAAACATTACTAACGCACGTAGAAGCATTTTTATATGTTTGAATTCGACAAAATTCATCAAACTAAGAAAAAGAGAACATAGGCGGAAACACTTCCTCGAGCCGTAAACCGGAAGCACTTTTTCGAGACGTGACCCGGAAGTAGTGCCGTGTCAACCGGCGAGCGTCTCTGAGAGCTTTTGTTTCATTTAGAGAAGGGTAACTATGAGGGGGAACAGAGCGGCCGAAATGGGGGATTAGGCCCTGAAGAGGAAGACGTTGTACGAGCTGTTGGGAAGATCTGAAGTGGGTGGTCGAGGGTCGTGCAGGAGTGGGAATGGAGGTGTTAATGGGGGGGACGGAGCAGGTAAAGTGTGTGTGAAGAGTCCGAGAGGTCTTGGCGAACACACAGATCGACGTGTCACGTCCGAGTACGACTACGAGAGACCATTAGCATTACCATTACCGACAGGTGTCGGGTCCAGTGGACAAACGATCGACGTGTCACATCCGAGTACGAGAGACCATTACCATTACCGACAGGTGTCGGGTCCAGTGGACAAACGATCGACAGGAGGAATTCTGCCGCTTCGAGCCATGGGCGTTCTCTTTGCCAAACTTTGGCGCCTTTTCAATAACGAAGGTGAGTTTCGAAGGGTCTTGGGCGTGCAGGTGTATCCCCGGAGAGACCTGGACACCATTCATTGTTTCTCTCCGGGCACCTCGATGATCCGTGACGACCCCAGGTGCGCTCGTCTTGGTTCTGTAACGTTTTGCGGTTTCGAGAAACTTTTCTCAAATCGGGCCGAAAGGTAAATGTTCAAATGATTCAACATTTCAGGATAATTAAATTAGGGAGAAGAGAAGAACTGCTTACCTGGTGCTGTCCATCTGGGTAGAAAAGAAGAACTGCTTACCTGGTGCTGTCCATCTGGGTAGAAAAGAAGGACTGCTTAACTGTTTGCTTACCTGGGGCTATCCATCTAGGTAGAAAAGAAGAACTTCGTTGTTTGCTTACCTGGTGCTGTCCATCGAGGTATACAAGAAGGACTGCTTAACTGTTTGCTTACCTGGGGCTGTCCATCTAGGTAGAAAAGAAGAACTGCGTTGTTTGCTTACCTGGGGCTGTCCATACAAACAACAAAACAACAGGCATTTTAAGGCCATTTTCCCTGCTAGAGCGGGGGTTAGCCTTGCGGTCCCCATGACAATCTTCTCCATTTTGCCCTATTTTCTGCATCTCTCCTTGTTAACCCCCTTGCCCGCATTTCTTCTTCCACCATCTTTAGCCAAGTCTTTCTCGGTCTTCCCCGTCCTCTACTTCCTTCTACATTCATTTCCATCACTCTTCTCAACCAGTCACTTTCATCCTTCCTCAACACATGACCAAACCATCTCAACCTGTTCCTCTTCACAGCATCAATCACAGGCTCTATTCCCATCATCTTTCGCAATTCATCATTTGTCTTCCTCTCAACGATACTCAGCACATCCGTCGAACCATTCGCATTTCCACCCTTTCCAACCTTCATTGCTGCTCTACGTTCATTACCCATGTCTCGCTCCCATAAATCATAACACTTCTCACACATGCAGCATACACCTTTCCCTTCAGCTTCAACGACACTCCCCTCATCATCAGCACGCCACTCAGTTCCCGAAACTTCTTCCATGCACATCTCACTCGAGCAACCGTTGCCGAGTCTGATCCACCTTCTCCATTCAGCATGTCTCCGAGGTAGCAAAATGTTTTCACACCTTCAGCTTCACACCGTCTCCAAGATCCAACTCAAAATTTCCTCCATCTGCAGCTCCCTCTGTGCACACCTTACACTTCAATGTAGCTGCCACACTGGTTAATGACCCTCTCAGACCACTACATTTTTGATGAACCCACTCAGCGCACATTGTACATTGAATGGAGTTCACTCCGACACCCTTCCTACACACAGCACAGGGCCACTTCCCAGTTCTTTCCACCTCACCACATGCTTTACCACTTGCCATCACCTTCATCTTTCCAATATTCACCTTCAGACCTTTTGTCTCCATACATTCCTTCCACGTGTTCATCTTTTCCTTCAGTCCATCCATACTTTCGCAATCAACACCAGATCATCTGCATACAACAACTCCCACGGTAAACCCTGCTTTACGTTCTGAGCCAGCACCTCCATCACAGCTACAAATAGTCGTGGACTTAGTACCGACCCCTGATGCACTCCCACCTTCACCTCAAACTCGCCACTGTTCCCGTCCTTCCTCCTTACAGCTGTGCGCGCTCTTTTGTACATTGCCATCACTACTCTGATCAACCATTCCTCCACTCCTAACTTCCTGTATGGCTGTCCATATAGGTATAAAAGAAGAACTGCTTAACTGTTTGCTTACCTGGGGCTATCCATCTAGGTATAAAAGAAGAACTGCTTAACTGTTTGCTTACCTGGGGCTGTCCATCTAGGTATAAAAGAAGAACTGTGTTGTTTGCTTACCTGGGGCTGTCCATCTAGGTAGAAAAGAAGAACTGCATTGTTTGCTTACCTGGGGCTGTCCATCTAGGTATAAAAGAAGAACTGTGTTGTTTGCTTACCTGGGGCTGTCCATGTAGGTATAAAAGAAGAACTGTGCTGTTTGCTTACCTGGTGCTGTCCATCTAGGTATAAAAGAAGAACTGCATTCTTTGCTTACCTTGGGCTGTCCATGTAGGTATAAAAGAAGAACTGTGTTGTTTGCTTACCTGGGGCTGTCCATATAGGTATAAAAGAAGAACTGCTTAACTGTTTGCTTACCTGGGGCTGTCCATATAGGTATAAAAGAAGAACTGCATTCTTTGCTTACCTTGGGCTGTCCATGTAGGTATAAAAGAAGAACTGCGTTGTTTGCTTACCTGGGGCTGTCCATATAGGTATAAAAGAAGAACTGCGTTGTTTGCTTACCTGGGGCTGTCCATCTAGGTAGAAAAGAAGAACTGAGTTGTTTGCTTACCTGGGGCTGTCCATCTAGGTATAAAAGAAGAACTGCGTTGTTTGCTTACCTGGGGGCTGTCCAGCTAGGTATAAAAGAACTGCGTTGTTTGCTTACCTGGGGCTGTCCATCAAGGTATAAAAGAAGAACTGTGTTGTTTGCTTACCTGGGGGCTGTCCAGCTAGGTATAAAAGAAGAACTACGTTGTTTGCTTACCTGGGGCTGTCCATCTAGGTATAAAAGAAGAACTGTGTTGTTTGCTTACCTGGTGCTGACCATCTAGGTATACAAGAAGGACTGCTTAACTGTTTGCTTACCTGGGGCTGTCCATCTAGGTAGAAAAGAAGAACTGCATTGTTTGCTTACCTGGGACTGTCCATCTAGGTATAAAAGAAGAACTGCATTGTTTGCTTACCTGGGGCTGTCCATCTAGGTATAAAAGAAGAACTGCGTTGTTTGCTTACCTGGTGCTGTCCATATAGGTATAAAAGAAGAACTGCGTTGTTTGCTTACCTGGGACTGTCCATATAGGTATAAAAGAAGAACTGTGTTGTTTGCTTACCTGGGGCTGTCCATGTAGGTAGAAAAGAAGAACTGCGTTGTTTGCTTACCTGGGGCTGTCCATCTAGGTATAAAAGAAGAACTGCGTTGTTTGCTTACCTGGTGCTGTCCATATAGGTATAAAAGAAGAACTGCGTTGTTTGCTTACCTGGGGCTGTCCATCTAGGTAGAAAAGAAGAACTGCGTTGTTTGCTTACCTGGGGCTGTCCATGTAGGTAGAAAAGAAGAACTGCTTAACCCTTTTGCTTACCATCGTTCCGCCACGTCATGGAGATCATTAATAAAAACAGTAAATTATGTACGACCCCGTACACCACCTTGCGGTAAACCACTCATCACTGCACCTGGACTGTTCCCAATCTTTCCCCCAAAATTACTCCCATCCATAATATGTAAATGATTTTTCCAATTCCAAGAAAATATTATCTATATAATAATAGCATAAGGACTCGACTTTGTCATCCCTTTTACGCCGCACCCAGTGACCCGATGCCCACGGCACTAATGGATTTACGATCTACGAACCGCGCTCTTTGTTTATCACGTACAGCCATACTCGAAAAATCTGAATTCGCTGACGTTGGGGCCCAAAAGCATCCGATTAACTGCCGATACGACGCCATCTTACAACGCCATCGTATTGGCGTCTGCTGGGCGAAGGCGAAGCGAGCCATCCGCTGATTGGACAGTTGAGTGGTGTGAACATGGGTGGTGTGAACCAAATGGTCTTTTTATTCCCTTGAACATTTTAAATTAGGATATATAAGGAAACGTCTTTATCGTCATTTTAATAAAGTTAAATGGAGTGACGTTGCGATACTCGGGGTGCGTTGCATAAATCCCCGTAACTCAGAGAGGTGTAGCAGGTGGCGAGATGTAAGGAAGCTTAAAGATAACGAGCTGAAAACAGACGAACGATGTCAATCTCTTTCTACACCGAACGGAAATAAAAGTATGAGAGCGGGAAGGCATGGCCTGAGCACTTCGAGCAGAGAGGACTGATTGGACTTAACTTAAAAACTTAAACTTTTAAACTTTTAAACTTTAACTTTAAACTTTAACTTTAACTTTAAACTTAAACTTTTAAACTTCAACTTAACTTTTAAAAAAAACTTAAAGAGAAAAAATTGGAGCTTAACGGAAGAAGAAGATCCCATGAGCGCTCCCCTATGCCATCCATAATGGTACACTCTATCCATACACCACATCCTCCCTTCCGTGGATGTTCCACGGGTTTCGGCTAGTCTATATAATAATAGCGTAAGGACTCGACTTTGTTATCCCTTTTACGCCGCACCCAGTGACCCGATGCCCACGGCACTAATGGATTTACGATCTACGAACCGCGCTCTTTGTTTATCACGTACAGCCATACTCGAAAAATCTGAATTAGCCGACGTTGGGGCCCAAAAGCATCCGATTAACTGCCGATACGACGCCATCTTACGACGCCATCGTATTGGCGTCTGCTGGGCGAAGGCGAAGCAAGCCGTCCGCTGATTAGACAGTCGAAGGCGCCAGCAAGCCGTCCACTGAGTGGACAATCCCAGAGCGGTGCTATGCCGATTCCTATTACGAATCCATTCATTTTTCAAAAGTATATCGTAGCGTTGTCATTTAAGTAGATTGCAATAAATACGTTGTTCATATACGCACTCTTCATTCTCATCTTTCTTCCTAACTCTTACTCGGACAAGCAAATCCCCTATGCCATCCATAATGGTACACTCTATCCATACACCACATCCTCCCTTCCGTGGATGTTCCACGGGTTTCGGCTAGTTTATACAATAAACGAACAAACAAAGAAATGTCATGTGATGCTCTCATGATGTGATGCTCTCATGATGTGAGCCTCATGATGTGATGCTCTCATGATGTAAGGCTCTCATGTTGTGATGCTCATGATGTAAGGCTCTCATGATGTAAGGCTCATGATGTGATGCTCTCATGATGTAAGGCTCTCATGATATGATGCTCATGATGTAAGGCTCTCATGATGTGAGGCTCTCATGATGTAAGGCTCATGATGTGCTGCTCTCATGATGTGAGGCTCTCATGATGTGAGGCTCTCATGATGTGATGCTCTCATGATGCAAGGCTCTCATGATGTAAGGCTCTCATGATGTGATGCTCTCATGATGTGATGCTCTCGTGATGTAAGGCTCTCGTGATGTGATGCTCTCATGATGTGAGGCTCTCATGATATGATGCTCATGATGTAAGGCTCTCATGATGTAAGGCTCTCATGATGTTATGCTCATGATGTGATGCTCTCGTGATGTAAGGCTCTCGTGATGTGATGCTCTCGTGATGTAAGGCTCTCGTGATGTAAGGCTCATGATGTAATGCTCTCATGATGTGATGCTCTCGGGATGTGATGCTATCACGATGTGATGCTCTCACGATGTAATGCTCTCATGATGTAATGCTCTCATGATGTGATGCTCTCATGACGTGATGCTCTCATGACGTGATGCTCTCATGATGTAATGGTCTCATGATGTTATGCTCTAGTGATGTAAGGCTCTAGTGATGTGATGCTCTCATGATGTAAGGCTCTCGTGATGTAAGGCTCTCGTGATGTAAGGCTCATGATGTAAGGCTGTCATGATGTAAGGCTCTCATGATGTAATGCTCTCATGATGTGACGCTCATGATGTAAAGCTCTCATGATGTGATGCTCTCATGATGTGATGCTCTCATGATGTGATGCTCTCATGATGTTAGGCTCTCATGATGTGATGCTCTCATGATGTAAGGCTCTCATGATGTTAGGCTCTCATGATGTAAGGCTCATGATGTGATGCTCTCATGATGTAAGGCTCTCTTGATGTGATGCTCTCATGATGTGATGCTCTCATGATGTAATGCTCTCATGATGTAAGGCTCTCAATATGTGATGCTCTCATGATGTGATGCTCTCATGATGTGATGCTCTCATGATGTTAGGCTCTCATGATGTAAGGCTCTCATGATGTGATGCTCTCATGATGTAAGGCTCTCATGATGTAAGGCTCTCATGATGTAAGGCTCTCATGATGTGATGCTCATGATGTAAGGCTCTCATGATGTTAGGCTCTCATGATGTGATGCTCTCATGATGTAATGCTCTCATGATGTAAGGCTCTCATGATGTGATGCTCTCATGATGTAAGGCTCTCATGATGTAATGCTCTCATGATGTGATGCTCTCATGATGTAATGCTCTCATGATGTGATGCTCTCATGATGTAAGGCTCTCATGATGTAAGGCTCTCATGATGTAAGGCTCTCATGATGTAAGGCTCTCATGATGTTAGGCTCTCATGATGTTAGCCTCTCATGATGTGATGCTCTCATGATGTAAGGCTCTCATGATGTGATGCTCTCATGATGTAAGGCTCTCATGATGTGATGCTCTCATGATGTAAGGCTCTCATGATGTGATGCTCTCATGATGTAATGCTCTCATGATGTGATGCTCTCATGATGTAAGGCTCTCATGATGTAATGGTCTCATGATGTAATGCTCTCGTGATGTTATGCTCTAGTGATGTAAGGCTCTCGTGATGTGATGCTCTCATGATGTAAGGCTCTTGTGATGTAAGGCTCTCGTGATGTAAGGCTCATGATGTAAGGCTGTCATGATGTAAGGCTCTCATGATGTAATGCTCTCATGATGTGACGCTCATGATGTAAAGCTCTCATGATGTGATGCTCTCATGATGTGATGCTCTCATGATGTGATGCTCTCATGATGTAAGGCTCTCATGATGTTAGGCTCTCATGATGTAAGGCTCATGATGTGATGCTCTCATGATGTAAGGCTCTCTTGATGTGATGCTCTCATGATGTGATGCTCTCATGATGTAATGCTCTCATGATGTAAGGCTCTCATGATGTAATGCTCTCATGATGTGATGCGCTCATGATGTTAGGCTCTCATGATGTAAGGCTCTCATGATGTGATGCTCTCATGATGTAAGGCTCTCATGATGTAAGGCTCTCATGATGTAAGGCTCTCATGATGTAAGGCTCTCATGATGTTAGGCTCTCATGATGTGATGCTCTCATGATGTAATGCTCTCATGATGCAAGGCTCTCATGATGTGATGCTCTCATGATGTAAGGCTCTCATGATGTAATGCTCTCATGATGTAATGCTCTCATGATGTGATTTTCTCATGATGTAATGCTCTCATGATGTGATGCTCTCATGATGTAAGGCTCTCATGATGTAAGGCTCTCCTGATGTGATGCTCTCATGATGTAAGGCTCTCATGATGTAAGGCTCTCATGATGTAAGGCTCTCATGATGTGATGCTCTCATGATGTAAGGCTCTCATGATGTTAGGCTCTCATGATGTGATGCTCTCATGATGTAAGGCTCATGATGTGATGCTCTCATGATGTAAGGCTCTCATGATGTGATGCTCTCATGATGTAAGGCTCTCATGATGTGATGCTCATGATGTAATGCTCTCATGATGTGATGCTCTCATGATGTAATGCTCTCATGATGTGATGCTCTCATGATGTAAGGCTCTCATGATGTGATGCTCTCATGATGTAAGGCTCTCATGATGTAAGGCTCTCATGATGTGATGCTCTCATGGTGTAAAGCTCTCATGATGTGATGCTCTCATGATGTGATGCTCTCATGATGTAATGCTCTCATGATGTAATGCTCTCATGAAGTGATGCTCTCATGATGTAAGGCTCTCATGATGTAATGCTCTCATGATGTAAGGCTCTCATGATGTGATGCTCTCATGATGTTAGGCTCTCATGATGTGATGCTCTCATGATGTGATGCTCTCATGATGTAAGGCTCTCATGATGTAAGGCTCTCATGATGCGATGCTCTCATGATGTGATGCTCTCATGATGTAATGCTCTCATGATGTAAGGCTCTCATGATGTAAGGCTCTCATGATGTAAGGCATGTTGTGTCCAGTGTGCACTTGTTACTGTGTGTTTATAACTTTGTTTTTCTTTTTCTCCACAGAACACAAGGTTATCATTGTGGGTTTGGACAACGCAGGCAAAACGACGATACTTTATCAGTTGTAAGTTTCCCATATAAACTGCTGTTCAATTAACATTCCTTTTGAAATGACAATTTGTTATATTAGTCATGTTAGTATCACCCACACCCTATTAGAGCGGCAGGAAGGGTTATGTTATCATCACCCACACACACCCACACCCTATTAGAGCGGCAGGAAGGGCTATGTTATCATCACCCACACACACCCACACCCACTCCCACACCCTATTAGAGCGGCAGGAAGGGTTATGTTATTATTACCCACCCACACCCACACCCTATTAGAGCAGCAGGAAGGGCTATGTTATCATCACCCACACACATCCACACCCACTCCCACACCCTATTAGAGCAGCAGGAAAGCTTTTGTTATTATCACCCACACACACCCACACCCTATTAGAGCAGCAGGAAGGGTTATGTTATCATCACCCACACACACCCACACCCTATTAGAGCGGCAGGAAGGGCTATGTTATCATCACCCACACACACCCACACCCACTCCCACACCCTATTAGAGCGGCAGGAAGGGTTATGTTATTATTACCCACCCACACCCACACCCTATTAGAGCGGCAGGAAGGGTTATGTTATTATCACCCACACCCACTCCCACACCCTATTAGAGCGGCAGGAAGGGTTATGTTATTATTACCCACCCACACCCACACCCTATTAGAGCAGCAGGAAGGGTTATGTTATCATCACCCACACACACCCACACCCACTCCCACACCCTATTAGAGCGGCAGGAAGGGTTATGTTATTATTACCCACCCACACCCACACCCTATTAGAGCGGCAGGAAGGGCTATGTTATCATCACCCACACACACCCACACCCACTCCCACACCCTATTAGAGCGGCAGGAAGGGTTATGTTATTATTACCCACCCACACCCACACCCTATTAGAGCAGCAGGAAGGGCTATGTTATCATCACCCACACACATCCACACCCACTCCCACACCCTATTAGAGCAGCAGGAAGGGTTTTGTTATCATCACCCACACACATCCACACCCACTCCCACACCCTATTAGAGCAGCAGGAAGGGTTATGTTATTATTACCCACCCACACCCACACCCTATTAGAGCAGCAGGAAGGGCTATGTTATCATCACCCACACACATCCACACCCACACCCACACCCTATTAGAGCAGCAGGAAGGGTTATGTTATTATTACCCACCCACACCCACACCCTATTAGAGCAGCAGGAAGGGCTATGTTATCATCACCCACACACATCCACACCCACTCCCACACCCTATTAGAGCAGCAGGAAGGGCTATGTTATCATCACCCACACACACCCACACCCACTTCCACACCCTATTAGAGCAGAAGGAAGGGTTATGTTATTATCACCCACACACTCCCACACCCACTCCCACACCCTATTAGAGCAGCAGGAAGGGTTATGTTATCACCCACACACACCCACTCCCACACCCTATTAGAGCAGCAGGAAGGGTTATGTTATTATCACCCACACACTCCCACACCCACTCCCACACCCTATTAGAGCAGCACGAAGGGTTATGTTATCACCCACACACACCCACTCCCACACCCTATTAGAGCAGCAGGAAGTGTTATGTTATTATCACCCACACACTCCCACACCCACTCCCACACCCTATTAGAGCAGCAGGAAGGGTTATGTTATCACCCACACACACCCACTCCCACACCCTATTAGAGCAGCAGGAAGGGTTATGTTATCACCCACACACACCCACACCCACTTCCACACCCTATTAGAGCAGCAGGAAGGGTCATGTAATTATCACCCACACACACTCCCTATTGGAGCGGCAGGAAGGGTTATGTTATCACCCACACACACCCACTCCCACACCCTATTAGAGCAGCAGGAAGGGTTATGTTATCACCCGCACACACCCACTCCCACACCCTATTAGAGCAGCAGGAAGGGTTATGTTATTATCACACACACACACTCCCACACCCTATTAGAGCAGCAGGAAGGGTTATGTTATTATCACCCACACACACCCACACCCACTTCCACACCCTATTAGAGCAGCAGGAAGGGTTATGTTATCACCCACACACACCCACTCCCACACCCTATTAGAGCAGCAGGAAGGGTCATGTAATTATCACCCACACACACTCCCTATTGGAGCGGCAGGAAGGGTTATGTTATCACCCACACACACCCACTCCCACACCCTATTAGAGCAGCAGGAAGGGTTATGTTATTATCACCCACACCCACACCCACACACACCCACTCCCACACCCTATTAGAGCAGCAGGAAGGGTTATGTTATTATCACCCACACCCACACACACCCACTCCCACACCCTATTGGAGCGGCAGGAAGGGTTATGTTATTATCACCCACACCCACACACACCCACTCTCACACCCTATTGGAGCGGCAGGAAGGGTTATGTTATTATCACCCACACCCACTCCCACACCCTATTAGAGCGGCAGGAAGGGTTATGTTATTATCACCCACACCCACACACACCCACTCCCACACCCTATTGGAGCGGCAGGAAGGGTTATGTTATTATCACCCACACCCACACACACCCACTCCCACACCCTATTGGAGCGGCAGGAAGGGTTATGTTATTATCACCCACACCCACTCCCACACCCTATTAGAGCGGCAGGAAGGGTTATGTTATTATCACCCACACCCACTCCCACACCCTATTAGAGCAGCAGGAAGGGTTATGTTATTATCACCCACACCCACTCCCACACCCTATTAGAGCGGCAGGAAGGGTTATGTTATTATCACCCACACCCACTCCCACACCCTATTAGAGCGGCAGGAAGGGTTATGTTATTATCACCCACACCCACTCCCACACCCTATTAGAGCAGCAGGAAGGGTTATGTTATTATCACCCACACCCACTCCCACACCCTATTAGAGCGGCAGGAAGGGTTATGTTATTATCACCCACACCCACACACACCCACTCCCACACCCTTTAGAGCAGCAGGAAGGGTGAGTTAATTGTAGTAGAATAGAGAATTCAACATAGGAGAGAGAGGAAGTTGTAACATTGTAAATGGCACTATGAATACCATCTCGGTAAGTTGTGGTGTATATAAGTATATGGTTGGTATGGTGGGAGCAATTACCTTTTTCCCTTATTATTAGTATTATTATTATTGTATTTTTTAACGTGTCAGATTGAGTGGTGTATATGACGCTGTATAAACGGTAAACTTCCGGGAATTATTTTTCTATGACTTTTAAAGGTAAAAGGGGTATTAATGGGGCTTGAGGGTCTTAAGGGTCTTCGAGGTCTTAAAGGGTCTTATGGATCTTTGGGGTCCTTGACGTCTTGAAGGGTTTTACAGGTCTTATGGGTTTAAAGGGCCTTGCAGGTCTTAAAGGGTTTAAGGGAATTGTGGGTTTTAAAGGCCTTCAGGGTTCCTAAAGGGTATAAAATGTCTTACAGGTATTTGTGGTTTAAAGGGTCTTTGGTGTCTTAAGGGGCCTTAGGGGTCTTAAAGGGTTTTGTGGTCTCAAGGGTCTTGGGGTTCCTAAAGGTATTGTGGGGGGCGAGGGGGAGCGGGGGGAGGGGGGGGGCTTAAAGGGTCTTCAAAGGACCCTTTAAAGACCCTTCAAAGGACCCTTTGTCTAAGCGGTCTCAACAGTTTGAATGGTCAAGAGGTACATTGCAATAGTGCGTAATCAATAGACGTCTGTGTTGGGGTCTTTAAACGCTGAGGGGGTGGATGAAAACACCCTTTGGACAATCCCTGGTTCGGACTTGATCTGTGTGCCAAATGTGATGGTTGTTGGCCCAGTGGTCTTTGCAAAAAAAAAATGCGAACAGACATAGACAGCCGAACTAATTTTATTTATTAGAAGATATCTGCTTGCGTACAATTTACGTCAAGAAGTTTTACAGGGTTATCTCCGTTAAATTATCAAACATGCGTAACATGTCATTTTACACAAACACATGAAAGTTTAACCATCATACTTGGTCCTCAATGTTGTTTAACGATATGTAAGCAGGATGAGGTTGCAGGGAATGTTTATTACCTTCGCAAAAGCGGAAGGTTATGTTTTGATCGCTGTGTATTTATTTGTATGTCTGTGTGTGTGTATGTTAATCGCATAACTCAAAAAGTATTCAACCGAATTGCATGAAATTTGGTGGGATGATTGGTTATTATACGGGACACATTTGATTAGATTTTGGGAAACAGATTTGCTCAAATTCTGACTATTTTTAACTCGATCGTATTTCACTCAAAGTTATGCGCGACTGAAGAAGAAGATGTCCATCCAGGACGTCATCACTATAACGCAATCTCCCGCGATCATTTCAACCTCAAAAAAAATTATAATTGCAGATTTGTCAAGAGATGAGGCATATTAACAAACGAATGAAACAGATTTGCTCAAATTCTGACTATTTTTAACTCGATCGTATTTCACTCAAAGTTATAAGCGACTGAAGAAGAGGATGTCCATCCAAGACGTCATCACTATAACGCGATCTCCCGCAATCATTTCAACCTCAAATGAAATTCAAATTGCAGATTTGTCAATCGGGGAGGCATATTAACAGACGAATGAAACAGATTTGCTCAAATTCTGATTTTTAAAAATCGATCGCATTTCACATAAAGTTTCACATCGCATACACTCCCATGCCAAGTACAGAACAGTAGCTGCGGCGAAGGTATGCGCTCTACCGAGTGCCCGGATTCTAGTTTGTTTTGTTTTTGTCCTGCCCACCTTCCTTACCATTTACCCTTTGCAATCTTCCTACGTCCGCATCATGCAGCTTGATGAGCGAGGTCGTCCACACATCCCCCACCATCGGCAGCAACGTGGAGGAGATTGTTGTCAAAAACACTCATTTTGTGATGTGGGACATTGGAGGACAAGAATCGCTTCGTTCTTCGTGGAACACTTACTACACAAACACTGAGGTTCTGCCCTCACATAATATGAAGGAAAATAATGGCTACTGGGGGGTCAGGTGCCATGGAGATGTTTTTAACATTAAGATTTGCATTAACACGATGCATTTTGGCACCAAAATAAAATAGAGTTGTTGACTTGATTACGTGCATACGTTAACGTTTCGTGTGTTTTGTGCGCACGTTAACGTTTCGTGTGTTTTGAAATGCGTCCCTTTTCATTTGCTGGTGCATGCAATTATTTATTTATTTTTGTTCTGTTCTCAGTTTGTCATTCTGGTGATTGACAGCACCGATCGGGAACGGTTGGCTATTACAAAGGAAGAGCTCTACCGAATGATGTCACATGAGGTTGGTTGGTGCACCTGTTATGCCGATACGAGAATGCTGGGTTTGTCAAAAGATTCCTGGATCTCACTGTTCAGGCAGCGCGTATCGAATTGGGAGTGCCTTCATCATACATGTGATCTTTTTTATTTTTTGGATTTGTGTTGAGTAGGGTATTTACTCATGTAGGTTAAAATGAGCAGCTCTGCGAGATCTCTCGATTTCTGGTGTTTTTAGATTATTTTTTTTCAACCTAGAAAAAGGTGAACCAATTTGAAGGTTAAGTGTGTGTCGACCCTCAGGAGAGCCAGGAAGCACTATTTCTCTACCCTCAAGATTGAACTCTCAAACCTGTCTCCTTCCTCCAAATCCTGGTGGCGTCTTGTCAAATCTGTTTCTGGTGTTTGTTCCTCCTCCATCCCTCCCTTACCTGAAATGGCTACACAGTTGACACCGCACGTGACAAAGCCGAATGCCTCAACCCTGTGTTTGCCTCAAAATCTTGTGTCCCAAACCCATCTCTCTCTGTTCCCACCTTACCCAGTCGAACCCAGCTGCTCCTGGACTCTGTGTCCTTCTCTCCTGACAAGGTGGAGGAGTTTCTGTCAAACCTCGACTCAGATTCTGCAACTGGGCCAGACGGCATCAACCCACGGGTGCTAAAATCCTGCTCTGCCACTCTTTCACACACTCTCTCTATTCTCTTCACCCTCTCTTTTGCTCAAGGACATCTACCATCTGCTTGGAAATCAGCAAACATTATCGCTTTGCACAAAAAATGTGCAAAAACAGATCCTTGCAACTACAGACCAATCAGCCTGCTCCCAATAATCAGCAAGGTCATGGAATCGATCATCGCTTATGACATCAAATCCTTCCTCTTCTCCAATGGCTTGATCTTGGATCATCAATTTGGATTCAGACCAGGTCATCCTCCACGCATTGCTTTCAGACTTCCTTTCTGGTTGCAATCAACGTGTGGCCCAGAATGGAATTCTCTCTTCTCCCCTTCCTGTTCAAGCTGGAGTTCCTCAAGGCGGTGTTCTGGGCCCTGTGCTTTTTTTGGTCTTCATTAATGATCTCTCCCTCTCTCTGGAAAATCCTCTCTATCTCTTTGCTGATGACTCCACTCTCTGCCGCTCCATATTCCAACCCTCAGATTGGCAGGCTGCAGCCTCCTCGCTCTCTGCAGACCTGGACAAAATCACAGACTGGTCAAACAAGTGGAACATGTCTTTCAATCCTGACAAATCTCACAATCTCACTTTATCTCTCCAAAAAGACCGACAGGAAAACCCTGCCCTCTACTTTCTGAACAATCCTCTTGAAGAAGTTCTGTCAGTCAAGCCTTTGTGTCAACACCTGCCACGATCTTTCCTGGGAAAACCATATTTCCAAGCTGGCCTCCTAAGCCAGTCGCCGACTGGGCATCTCCTTCCTTGGCACAACTGAGCTCCTCACCACATACAAAGCTTTCATCCGCAGCTCAATGGAATACTGTTCTCCCCTCTGGGCCGGTGCTCCTGCCTCACACCTAGCTCGGCTTCACGCTGTTGAAACCAAAGCTTTCAGAATCATTGTAATCTCCCCCGCGATGAAGCTAACTCCGAGGGCCTTTCACTCACTCACTCACTCACTCACTCACCGCAGGCAGGTAGGTGGTCTTTCTGTCTTCTACCGACTCCTCTCCGGCCTTGCTCCCCCATCTCTATCTGTGCTCTGTCACCAAAATATTCCTGCAGGTCGCACAAAAGCTGCCTGCAACCCTCTTCTGGTGAAATTGCCAAACTCAAGACTCTCTGCTCACCTTCACTCCTTCATTCCTCTTTTCTCCCGCCTCTGGAACAAACTCCCTCACTCTCTTCAATCCCTCTCCTCCCTCCATGTCTTTAAAACAGCTGTTCACCACCATCTGTTATCTTCCCCCATCCAAAGCCTTGATCTTTTCTACCCCTGTTAATTCACCTCAGATCCACTTTTCTGAAATACCGACTTCTTTCCTGGAAGTCCTAGCAGAGTCCATGTGTTTTATACCTCTCCCACCCCCCCCCCCCCAACTCCACCTTTCCCATGCCTCCTCCCCCCAAGCTCTCTCCGTCCCACAGATCTCCCGATGTCCCTGTTCTCTGCTGTTGTACTTGTGTGCTTCCCTCTCTCTCCCCATCCTGTCTCCCACTCCTTTTATTGTATGTTTTGTGTGTCCGGTTTAAAAAAAAAAGTGATTGATGTTTGCTCTTGCATGAGCCTCGATGTTGTACACAAAAAAAGAAATACACCACTAATTTAAAAAACGAATTCTGTGTATTGTTAGACAAAAACGAATTAAATACACCACTAATTTAAAAAACGAATTATGTGTGGGACAAAAACAAGTGAAATGCACCAATAAAAAAATCGAATTCTGTGTATTAGACAAAAACAATAAAATATACCAATAATTAAAAAAAACGAATTCTGTGTATTATTAGACAAAAACAAATAAAATACACCAATAAAAAAAAAAAATTGTGGTTAGATGAAAAGATGCACATCATTTTAGACCGATATATATATATATATATAGAAATGCCAACTTAGAAATGCCGACTTAGAAATGGCTAATAAACAGGGAACCATGATTCTGTAACGTGAACGGTAACTGTAAGCTGCGCTTCACTTCCGTTGAACTTGGGGACGACTAAGAAGAAGACCTTTGTTGGTCGAAAGCTTGTCGAAAATTAAAGATCGACGTCCTGAAGCTACGCCCGCGTCTGATTTAATCTCCCGATTATTTATTTAATGCAAATGAGATGCCCTGCTCGTACTGTGGAGTTTCTACTATTTCTCACAGTTATATATATATATGTATATATATATATATATATATATATATATATATATATATATATATATATATATATATTGTTACAGATACGACTTTGATGGTATGGTGGGCCGAGCGGGATGGCCGCCGTATCCGTACAAGTTACCCGATTGTACTCGAACGTCGACGAAGCCGCGCTATGCTGGCTCAATTGGAAAGAGAAGACACCCGGCTGGGTTATAATGACACAATACGACACCAGGGGTTCAGTTCTCAAGTATATTCGTACGGAAAAAGGTTAGATTACAGGGACAAGAGGGAAACATAGGAAGGTGGGCACTTAGACACAACCTTATATTAACCCTAGACAGACCACAGATAAACGGGACAACGCTGACTCACACGGGATTTGATGGCCAGGAAAGCGGGTAGCGATCGCTCCAGGTGCACCTGTGCTCAGGGCAGGATCACGTACGGTGGTGTCCAGAGATGCGTGAAGGTATCACAGCGCTTGTGGGTCGCGACTTTGGTGGAGATGCCGGGGAGGTCGCTCAGCGCTCGGGAGGGTGGCGTCTTGTCCTTCCAAGCTCGGGGCGCATCTGACGTCACGTCCGGCGCGGGGCCGCGTATATCCGGCGGGGAGTCACGCCCTCGCTCGTTAGCTCCGCCCCATATGGCATCGGCCCATGGCTTCTCATTGGGTGCGGGGGTTACCGGCTCCGCCCTTGACGAGGGGCCGACAGGGAGCCCCCTTCTGGGTAACCCCGTCGAGCACATGTTCAATGGCGGCCAACCGAGCCGGAGTGAGGACGCAAAGCCGCTGTTGTTGTGGTTGTTGTTGGAGCTTGAGATGATGGGAAGAGATGCGGGGAGGTATGGGAAGGTCCTAAACTCCTACTGGTGCCATATCATCACATTCTGGTGCAACGAAGAGTCATAATTAATGGAAACAAGTCCTTAACTGACATAGATTAAGAATAACTAGCAAGATGTCCTATAATTGTCTACGTGTGGTGCGGGGACCTGGGCACGACATTTAATGGGGGGATGAAGGGGAAGATCGGCTCTAATGGGTGTTGTTTACAGACAATGGGACTAGGGAATGGGGTAAGGGGAGAGTTGGGGAGTATCGGAGAAGATAGGGGAATATTTACAAGCGGATATGGAGGTCAAATTCCATATTCGCAACATTGCACCCTTCTCTACCCTCGGGGCGTCCCGACCCGATAAATTTTTACCTACTTTAGTGTGGCACGCAATGTAGTTCCCTCTACTATTAACTCTACCCTGAGTGCGACAGTTTTATAGATATTCACAAATGAGTAAATATGTCCCCCTGCGACGTTGCACCCTTCTCCTCTCAGAAACACACCCACAGGATAACCGAATCCGGAAAGAATCCTCAAACTAAACATACAGCCGGTAGGGAGCATTATTTACAAGACTACGCTGATATTTACACTACGATCCAGGACCTGTCTTTGGAGGAACACATGCAGATGTTATGCATAGAGAGAGCGCGCTTGCCAACATCGATACACCAACCCACGAGTGCTCTGTGGCCGACGGCCTTTAATAACGTGCAGAGCACCCTTTCCGAGCATCAACAGCACCACCCCACCACCAATCGGTGCAGTCACCATTGTTCAATGGTATAAAAATAACTTCAACAACCCCTAACCCTGCAGGTGTCTCTTGCTCTTCTTGTGGTGCACTTGGTGTTACTTAAAAGTGGTTCACCTGTATGGCATAGGTGCCACGTTGACCCATAGGTCCATCCCCGGGTGGTGCTTGGCCGCAAACGAACTGCGGTCCATCGTGGGTGGCCACAAACATTGCGGTCCATATGGTGTATCGATCCCGGCAGCAAGCAGCGAAAGTGCAGGCCCACAACTGCGTCGCCAGCACCTCTCTCTCCTCTCTCTCTACCCCAAAGCCAGATCCTCGGAGGTGGGAGACAAAAACAAGACAAGTGAGCAAGGTGGTAAGGGCGCAAAAGTGCACGCAATGCAAGGTGATGCACACTGGGGGCACATGGGAACCAGGTGAGACAGGTACGTTCCTACCGTACGCCCCCCCCACCAGGTAACCTACATGGCCCCTCCCTTACCCCTTACTGTATCCACACAACACAACACTACCCATAAACATCTACTTTACAAATCAACAAACATCCCTACTGTCTTCCCCGTTCCTCCCATATACCAAATTCGTCTTCTCCCCCTCCTAACCAATCAAATTTGCCATTTTCAACTCTCATCAAAATTTGCCATCTCCAACTCAACATCAAAATTTGCCATCACCAATTCATCATCAGTCCCTCCTAGGGAGGGAGAGATGGAATCACCCCAATGTCTCATCCACGTCGTGATGCGTCTCACAAATCCAACAGCAATTCTCATTTCCTGCACAAAACAAAGAAAACACAGGTGTGGAGTCATCATCATCACCACAGGTAAGTGGCTGCGTATGGTGCGACAGGTTCATCAATCCTAACTATTTCCTAAATGACTTTAACAACTTTACACTACCCGGGGTCTTCCTCCGGCCAAACCATTGGCCCTCTTACGCTATGGGTTCTAAAAACCAATTCCCATTGGCCAAACTGTGGTGCTCTTCAATTTGGGGTCTCACTCCCCCGATTCATCTCCCGGTGCCCTCGTACAATTTCTGGGCTGCGGCGTGTACCTCTCCCAGTGGGTCTACCCACCTGCACACCTCCACCACTGCAGTTGCCTCCGAGCTTACCTGCTCCTTGCCCTAACCTAACTACCTGGGGAAGGCCCTCTGGCACTCTCCCCACTCGGTGCCCTCTCTGGCACTGGGCTACCCGGGTCCATCCTCCGGATCCTCGGGCCCCATCCACAACTCTACCGGCTCCCAGAGCCCACCTGCGGCCTCACCTGGCCGACATCCTCACAGTGGTGGAGTGCCCAACCAACTACACACACTAACAGGCTACACGCCCAGCCATTTCCACAACACTAATGCACCCATCCACAACACCATTCTGCAACCCCACCACAAATGCCAATATCCAACCACAATTTACCTGCACCCTCTACCTAACACTTACACTACCCGCCCCGGGTATCCGTGATGGGGGTCCACTCTTCCCCCATCCACACCTTCGCACCATGCACACCACTCCGTACCACTTACTCCAACTTTCTCCACACACCTGTACTTGCACACCTGTGCTCTCACACCTGGTGCCACCGGCACCCTTCTCTCCCCAAGCGCATTCGCGCTGATCCACAACACTCACTACTCATACACTGCTCCACACACCTGTCCAGTTGCACACCTGTGCAATCACACCTGTTCAATTCTCACACACACAGCATCATCTCAGCTAACTACTCCCTTCTGAAACTTGCGCTTCCCAGTCGTCCCTTTAAACTATTGCGCTCCCTCGTCATTATCATCCATACTAATCTACCTGCGTCCCCACTACAGGTATCAGTCACTAACTAAACTTAACGTTACCTAATGTCAATCTCTTCTAGATCCCTACACACCATATCCTAACCCACCCGGGCTAGTTTTCACTGCCATACACCCCATAAACTATTGCTCCTTTGCCCCCCCTGTGAGGGATGGTGGATTTGCCATCCCACCACATCGGGGGTTTCTCACTACCAATTTTGCACATCAAATTGCAACAAATTAAAAATTTGCCAATCACTACCCATCATCTGCCAATCACTACTGCCAATCCCTTGCCAATCATCAAATTTTGTTTTTCTCTAATTTTGGGTCCAAAACACTAACCGCATCACCCAGTCGACTCACTAATACCTCTCGGTGCGCCAATCCCTGTCCAAAGCCCGGCTTCGTAAAGCCAAGCCATGAATGCTGGTTGTTCTGTGCCAGCGGCTGGCTGCATCCTGCCTTCGGTGCAGGGAAGGAGGTTTACCCGGCCCGAGATCCCACGCACCTTCTCGGCACGGAGCCATCCAATGTCCCGATCTCGACCTGCCGGAATTCCTCAACAAAAAGTGGTCGCCATGACGACTCTTTCTATCGGGCCGCCCGCTCCGCCTAGTGGAGCACGGATTTTCAAAGCGAGGCCCAGCACGGATCGCGCACGGCGGTCCTTTTGAACCCGCCGTGGCTCGGATCCCCGCTGGTTCTCGCGGCACGCGAAGCCCGGCACGCACCGAGGGCCCGCTTCGGCTAAAAGTCGACCTAACCTCTAACCTGTGTAACGTCGATGCTTCACCTGGACGCTTACACCCCACAGCCCGTTCCTTGCTCACACATCCAGCCGTGCCCATGCTCCTCGTACCTTTCCTTACACACCCAGGTACACTCATTCCACTCACAGCCTTGGTCACACACCTGACCACCGAACACTTTGGCACACATTCGTCGCTCGCACACCTCACCAATACACCTCTTCGCGCCCCCTCCTCGGTCACCTCCTCTGTGACAATCACAGGTGTGCTCTCATTCGCACACCCAACCACGTGCCTCACCACCAACTCCAGCGTGCATTCCCACTCACGCTCTACCATTCCAGGTGTGCATCCTTCCATCCCAGGTGTACATCCTCGCTCACCTGTCACAACTAACTCACGCTCCATGTCACTCTCACTACTTTCACCTCCATTCCTGACAGCGCACTCACCCTTCCTCTTGACAGCACACTCTTTCCCCATGCACCTGTCCGTCACACACCTTTCTCGCGCACACTCTCCCGTTACACCCTCTGTAACACTCACCACAGGTGGACACTCTTCCTTACTTCTGACAGCGCACTCTTTCCTCATGCACCTGTCGGTCACACCCCTTTCTCGCGCACACTCTCCCGTTACACCCTCTGTAACACTCACCACAGGTGGACACTCTTCCTTACTTCTGACAGCGCACTCCTTCCTCATGCACCTGTCCGTCACACACCTTTCTCGCGCACACTCCTGCGCACACTCTCCCGTCACACCCTCTGTAACACTTACCACACCGCGCTTCCATGTGCTCCCTCGCACACGCGCTACGACCGACTCACTCTCGCCAGCACACTCACTCCTTGGCACGCACTTTTTCCTCACACACCCCAGAGTCGGACTTTCTCGCACACCTCCTCTTTCGCACACCAGACCTGTCGCACACTTCACCAACGGCCTCTCACGAACACCCGGGTCCATCTCGACCCCCAAGCTCCTTAAATCCCCTGGCGCATCATACGCGCGACCATATTGGTCACCACTTACACCGGGTCCTCTTCCTCTTCGCTTCTCCTCCATCACCTGCGAATCCCTCATCCGGTTAATGAGCACATCATCACGATCCAAACACAGACTTTGGACCAATTCTTTTACTTCCTCCTTTATCTCTTTCTTATCCTCTCTCCGTCGCTTCTTAATTTCGCTCACCCCTTCTTCCACTTCCTCTAATTTTTGCTTCATCTCCTTCATCTCTTCGTGCGCCCCTTTAAGTTCTTCCTCTAACTCCACTTTATTTTTTTCTATGTGCTCCCGCACCTCCCGCTCTTTAACCTCCATTACCTCTACCACCTTGTCCATTTTCCTCGTCAGGTCCTCATGTACCGTCTGGCACTCTTTTTTAATTACCCCTACGTCCTTTTTCATCTCCTTCTGTGTCGATTTTAAACCCTCTATTACCGCTGTGTTCTTCTTTACCTGGTCCCCCAGCTCCTTTTGTCCCACTGTCAGTTGTTCTACTCCCAGCGTCAACTCCTCTATACCACCTTGCAATTTTACAGTCCCCTTTCTCACCTCTTTCTCCATGCGCTCCTTACAGTGCCTCACCTCCTCGCGCACTCCTCCGACCTCCTCACTCACTCCTCTTCTGATCTCCTCCCCCATCACTTGCATCTCCTGCCCAGATGCCACCCTCATCTGCTCCATTTCCTCCCTGTGAGCATCCAGTTTGGTTTCTACCCCCATTCTGACCCCCTCTATCTGCTGCTCCATTTGTTTAACTTCCCTTTCCGCTTGGTCCCTCATGTCCCTCAATTTGCCTTCCATACTGTTTTCTAACCCCTCTAACCCTTTTTGCATCCCTTCCATTTGATTCTCTTGAGCGGCCATTCTGTTTTCTACCCCCGTTAACCCATGTTTCACCTCTTTTATCCCGTTGTCTAACCCCTCAAAATTATTGTCTAACTTCCCAATTTTCTTGTCTAACTCCTCAAAATTATTGTCTAACTTCTCACCGGTACCCCTCGCTTCGTCCCTCATTACCCCCAATTGCTCACTCCGAGCCCTCGCTTCGTCCCTCATTACCCCCATTTGGTTTTCCAATCGCTCACCCTGAGCATCCATCCGGTTTCCCAACCGCTCATTATCAGCCCTCGTTTCCTCCCTCATTTTCTCGCTATTCTGGGCCATAAGGGCCTTCATTTGTATGAAAAAAAGGCCCCAATCCATCGGGGGCGCTGCCACGGTCGCTGGCGCGGTGATCAGCGAGGCGCCATTTTGCGCGCCCGCTTCTTCGTGCGTGACGGCGCTATTTTGCGAACCTGCCGCCCTCACTGCTTCGCTCTCCTCCTGTCCCTCATTTTGGTCCTGGATCGACCCTACCTCACTCTCCCCTACCGGACCCCAGCCGTCTTGATCCGCCATAGCGCGACTTGCAAAATTCGAGTTTCGTAAAACAAAACAAATTTCGGCCGCTCCAAATTTTGACCAAATTTTTTTTTTTTTCTCTATTCGTTTTTTTTTTTCTTCAAAATTTGGTCGGGCCTCGAATCTCACTCCCGACACCAATTGTTACAGATACGACTTTGATGGTATGGTGGGCCGAGCGGGATGGCCGCCGTATCCGTACAAGTTACCCGATTGTACTCGAACGTCGACGAAGCCGCGCTATGCTGGCTCAATTGGAAAGAGAAGACACCCGGCTGGGTTATAATGACACAATACGACACCAGGGGTTCAGTTCTCAAGTATATTCGTACGGAAAAAGGTTAGATTACAGGGACAAGAGGGAAACATAGGAAGGTGGGCACTTAGACACAACCTTATATTAACCCTAGACAGACCACAGATAAACGGGACAACGCTGACTCACACGGGATTTGATGGCCAGGAAAGCGGGTAGCGATCGCTCCAGGTGCACCTGTGCTCAGGGCAGGATCACGTACGGTGGTGTCCAGAGATGCGTGAAGGTATCACAGCGCTTGTGGGTCGCGACTTTGGTGGAGATGCCGGGGAGGTCGCTCAGCGCTCGGGAGGGTGGCGTCTTGTCCTTCCAAGCTCGGGGCGCATCTGACGTCACGTCCGGCGCGGGGCCGCGTATATCCGGCGGGGAGTCACGCCCTCGCTCGTTAGCTCCGCCCCATATGGCATCGGCCCATGGCTTCTCATTGGGTGCGGGGGTTACCGGCTCCGCCCTTGACGAGGGGCCGACAGGGAGCCCCCTTCTGGGTAACCCCGTCGAGCACATGTTCAATGGCGGCCAACCGAGCCGGAGTGAGGACGCAAAGCCGCTGTTGTTGTGGTTGTTGTTGGAGCTTGAGATGATGGGAAGAGATGCGGGGAGGTATGGGAAGGTCCTAAACTCCTACTGGTGCCATATCATCACATTCTGGTGCAACGAAGAGTCATAATTAATGGAAACAAGTCCTTAACTGACATAGATTAAGAATAACTAGCAAGATGTCCTATAATTGTCTACGTGTGGTGCGGGGACCTGGGCACGACATTTAATGGGGGGATGAAGGGGAAGATCGGCTCTAATGGGTGTTGTTTACAGACAATGGGACTAGGGAATGGGGTAAGGGGAGAGTTGGGGAGTATCGGAGAAGATAGGGGAATATTTACAAGCGGATATGGAGGTCAAATTCCATATTCGCAACAATATATATGTATATATATATATATATATATATATATATATATATATATATATATATATATATATATATATATATATATATATATATATCAGTGTATATATATATATATACAGTATATATATATATATATATATATATATATATATATATATATATATATATATATATATATATATATATATATATATATATATATATATATATATATATATATATAAGATATATATATATATAAAGATATATATATATATAAAGATATATATATATATAAAGATATATATATATATATAAAGATATATATATATATATAAAGATATATATATATATAAAGATATATATATATATAAAGATATATATATATATATATATATATATATATATATATATATATATATATATATATATATATATATTATATATATATATATATATATATATATATATATATATATATATATATATATATATATACATATACACAGTGT
>NC_136267.1:184513018-184600518 GCF_964187855.1 Myxine glutinosa | reverse complement strand
TGGGATGAATGATCCCGGTGTGTACCCCAGTTTAGAATAGGTCCACCGTATCCCTGCGCATCGTAAGAGGCGACTAAGGGTTGGCGTCAGGAAGGGCATCCGGCCATAAAAACATTGCCTCAAACAGGGAACCATGATTGTCATGGGGCCCGCAAGGCTAACCCCCGCTCTGGCAGGGAAAATGGCCTTAAAACGATCATTCATTCATTCATTCATTCAGAAAGTATTCAGACCCCTTTGCTTTTTTCACATTTTGTTATGTTGCAGCATTATGCTGAAATTTAAAATTTAGCTCAGTTGCCTCCCATTTCTCTTGATCATCTTTGAGATGTTTCCACACCTTGATTGGAGTCCACCTGTGGTAAATTCAATTGATTGGACATGATTTGGAAAGGCACACACCTGTCTATATAAGGTCTCACAGCTGACAATGCATATCAGAGCAAAAACCAAGCCATGAGGTCGAAGGAACTGCCTGCAGAGCTCAGAGACAGGATTGTGTCGAGGCACAGATCTGGGGTAGCCCAAAAACAAATTTCTGCTGCATTGAAGGTTCCCAAGAGCACAGTGGCCTCCATAATTCTGAAATGGAAGAAGTTTGGAAAACCAGGACTCTTCCTAGAGCTGGCCGCCCGGCCAAACTGAGCAATCGGGGGAGAAGGGCCTTGGTAAGAGAGATTAAAAGAACCCGATGGTCACTCTGGGTGAGCTCCAGAGATCCTGTGTGGAGATGGGAGAAACTCCCAGAAGGACAACCATCACTGCAACACTCCACCGATCTGGGCTTTATGGCAGAGTGGCCAGACTTAAGCCTCTCCTCAGTGAAAGACACATGAAAGCCTGCTTGGAGTTTGCAAAAAAGCACCAAAAGGACTCTCTGACTGTGAGAAACAAGATTCTGTGGCCACTCTGCCCCGTGGAGCTTGGTTAGAAAAGCGGTGCCATTGGTGTGACGTCACTCGTACCCAGAGTATCTCAGGAAGTGACGGCACTTCCCCCAAGTGTATGTCAGCTCCATTTCGATCTTTCGACGTTGTATGAAACATTTTTGTGAAGGTGGATTTATTCCCGATCAATGTTGAGGATACTCATCCATTAGCAGATCATGTCAGAGCTACCAAAGGAGGGCTCACCAGGTGGTTTGGGAGGTGCACTTGTCTATCATGTTACGAGCAGCGTAAAAAAACGTTGTTCCGGTGGTGCACGGTTATGTTTTGTTGATTGCCTTTTATGGAACATACATATCTCTTCTCCATCTTCATTTATCTTATTTTCCCCACCATGTGTGGTCAGATTGTGACAGTTTTGACCCGTATTTTGCAAGTCGACTGGCCAGACCTGATGTTTGACTGAAGGGCGACAGTGATAACCGAAATTTGTTCAGGGCGATGGTGATAACTCACCGACTCGTCGCAAAAGACACCTGGGACCTTTAACATCCACCAATTAATTCTAACAGATGAGACACCCAGATTTCCCTCCATCCGAGGGATAGTGCATTCTTTTGATACAACTTGTTGCCTGCGAAACTTCAGGCTGACACTTTATAGTCAGGTCAGGAATCGAACCCGAACTAGACGGCTCTGTTAAGTGCGTGACCTCTGCACCATACCGTTGGACTATGGCACGTGCAAATGCAGCACAAGACTCGGTGGTGTAACGTGGTTAGAGTGTCCGCTGCGAGTGTGGGAGGTCAGCGGTTCGAAACAGACTCTGGTCCAGTTGTACCAAAAACTTGAAAATGGTACATGTTGCTTCCTTGATTGATGCGCAAAATTTTAAATGGATGGTGATCGTGGATAAACAAACATAGGTTCATTGGCAACCCTTGTTCAGGCTTGATAGGCCTAGTGACTTCCTCCTTCATTGAAGTTCCTTCTAAGGGAACAGAATTATAGAGAGAGAGAGAGAGAGAGAGAGAGAGAGAGAGAGAGAGAGAGAGAGAGAGAGAGAGAGAGAGAGAGAGAGAGAGAGAGAGAGAGAGAGAGAGAGAGAGAGAGAGAGAGAGAGAGAGAGAGAGAGAGAGAGAGAGAGAGAGAGAGAGAGAGAGAGAGAAAGAAAGAAAGAAAGAAAGAAAGAAAGAAAGAAAAACAAAAAGAGAAAAAAAAAGACAAAAAAAAGACAAAACATTTATTGGCCTTTTTAATTTGTAACGATGTATCGTAAATATCCTACCGTTAATAAACAAAAATATTTAAAAAAGAACACGGATGGCTTTGTTTTGTGTCACGTGATGTGGACAGATCTTTGACTGCTGAGATCATTTTGTCCCTTGTAGATTGAAAGCATTTATCAATATTGAGTTTGTATTGGTATGTGTTGTCAAGCAGGACTTGCGCAAGGCTTCTGTCTTGATATTTGCCAACAAGCAAGACATGAAGGGTTGTATGACTGCCGCTGAAATCTCGCAGTACCTCAAACTTACCGGCATCAAGGACCATCCATGGCACATCCAGGCCTGCTGCGCTCTGTCTGGAGAAGGGTATTGTACTGCTTGGGAGCATTTTCTTTTGAGATGATAATACTTGGCTTTTCAATGCAAATTAATGGATTGATTTTGCTTTTGTATGAAATTTGCTGTTGCGGAGCTGAAAACCATGACACTTCAGAATTTTAAGTTTATCTCATAACTGCGTAATTAATATTATTACAAGTGAATAAAAAAATTTATGCTAAATTAAAAAGGCAATGCAGGGATGACAAACTACAGTCTAAAAAAGGTCCTAAACAATATGGGGATGAAGTTGGTTTCGAGAGTAGCTAACAGTATTGCCATCACATGACAATCCCTACACCGCTGCCTCATTTACACTTCATCAGTTATTGCTCCAAGCTTCGACAAATACTCCACTGGTTACAGCAGCACATGATTACTCCTGTATGTAGCCACATACTGAGACTCTACAAATTAGCAGCCCAAGTACAATGTTATAATATCAATACATGATCATCAACTTCTTACAAACCTCGCGGAGACCTTGGAGATCTCGCGAGATCTTGTGGGCGACGTCACGGTTTTTCGAAGCTGTACACGGTCTCCACGTTTCGAAGTTGACATTGTTCACAATTGTATTTTTGTCAAAACTGTATTTATCTTTCGGTGTGTGTACCTTTTAGTGTGTCCCGTGGAAGATTCTTGGTGTTAATCTTTCATAAATTAATCGTTTCTGTTTGCCCGGCGTGTGCGGCCTTGTAGCCTCAGGCTTCCCCGGTCCCCCGTCAAAGTTTGTTCACTTAAGTTTCTTCCTTCGCTGTTTTTGTTTGGTTCTTAGATTTTTCCCTCCTCCCCCGAACTTCCCTGAATATGTACTCTTTGTCTAACATTTACACCCCCCCCCCCCCCCCAAAAACAAACAAACAAACAAACAAAAAAACAACAACATCATTTACTTCCCTTTCTCCATGTGTCTCATTGTGCTTCTCATCGTGTGTGCTTTTGTCTCATCGTGTGCTTCTGCCCATGTGCGCTGTGTTGCCCCGCCCCCATTATCTCCTTGACTTCCACCTTTTGCCCTGTTCAAGTGACTCGTGATTGTCCCTCGAGGCTCCCTCTCCCCGTTGGTATTTTTGTGAATATAAGATTGTTCTTCACGGTTCTCTTTAAATATGTTTAAACTTTCCCCTGCAGTGTTTATTCAGTGGTATATCACAACATGCTGTTTTTCTTCCTATTTAAAAGGCTCCTTTCAATTTCCTCTTCAACTCATTCCACTTAAAAAATATATTCAATTTCTTATAATTCTTTCTCACTACATGCTCTAAATTCTCATTCATTCCACCCCTCCTACATCGTTCTTAAAAGGATCGCTAAGTTGAAAATCACAATCAACCCAATTTGTTACAAATGTTCGTCTTTCATTAATCATCCACTTTCTAAACTACCCCCTTGCCCCTCCCCTTCAAAACTCACCCCCAACCCCTTCCCTTCAAATCTCCCCCCCCCCCCCCCACCATCCCCCTCCAATTCTCCCCCACCTCCCTCCTACTCAAAGCTGCCTCCTCCCCACTTCGTCTCCCTTCTATCTCATACCTCCACCTTCCCCAACCTTCTACTTTCCTCTGCCCCCCCCCCCCCCTCAAACAACCCCTCACCGTGCCTCATCCCATCACCATCAAACCTTTCATCCTCCTCATCCTTCCCTTTCTTGTAACTCTTCTGTAATCTCTGACACACTATCAACTGCTCTCCCTACTTCCTCCTCTCATCCTTCATCTGACCCGACCCCTCCCCTCCCCTGTCCTACAACCGATGCTCCCCCTCTCTCCTCATTAACGGTATGGACCTCAAACATCCGGGGCCTTCGCTCAAACCTGATTGATCTCTCCATTCAGGTTGCTTCTGACAATCCAGACTTGATCTGCTAAACAGAAACTTTCCTCCTTCAAGATATCTCTGATTCCTTAATATCTCTTCCTGGTTACTCCCTCCTCCGGTATGATAGACCTGAGCCTCATCCTGGTGGCGGGGTTGCTATCTTTATCAAAAACTCTCTTCCTCACTCGCCCTGCACTGCCCTCTCTCCACCCCATCCCCAGGAGTACCTCTGGCTACGGCTTCCTCTCCGCTCCCACCTTTTGTTCATATGTGTTCTGTACAGTCCTCCAAACAGTGATGACTCGATTTACATTTCGCTGTCTGACAACATGGACCAACTTCTATCAACTCATCCAAACTCTCTCTTCCTCATATGTGGCGACTTCAACTGTCATCATGCCAGCTGGCTGGGTGTGGGTTCCTCTCTCACCAGCCATGACACCTCAGCAAAGGACTTCTGCGACTCATTGGGACTGACACAATCTGTCAATTTCACGACCCGGATCTCAGTCAATGGAGTATCTTCTCTTCTAGACTTGGTTATGACAAACCTCCCTGCAAATGTATGCTGCTCTTCTTCTGCTCCAATCGGTTCTTCTGATCATGTGCTTGTTAAAGTGGACATCTCTCTGGCCATTCTCAGAGAGCCTCCTCAGCGCCGACGAGTCTGGCATTTCACTCAGGCTGACTGGCATGGTCTTCAAGCAGCCATCAATCATCTGGACTGGTCTCCCATCTCCACTGCCTGTGACATCAATTCTTCCTGGGAATTCTTCCAATGCAAACTGCTCTCTCTCATGCACAGATTTATCACATCTCATCTTCAGTTGTCTCACCCTTCCTCCCGTCCATGGTACACTGAGTCTTGTGGTGAGGTAGTTGCCCTGAAACAACTTGCCTTTGCCTCTTGGAAGGCAAATCCAACTGAAGGCAATCTTAGTTCCTTCCACCAAGCTCGGAACAAGTGTGTGTCTACCCTCAGGAGTGCCAAGAAGCACTATCTCTCCACACTCAAGAATGAACTCTCAAACCTGTCTCCTTCCTCCAAATCCTGGTGGCTTCTGGTCAAATCCGTTTCTGGTGTTTGTTCCCCTTCCATCCCCTCCCTTACCTCAAATGGCTGCACAGTTGACACCGCACGTGACAAAGCCGAATGCCTCAACTCTGTGTTTGCCTCAGAATATTGTGTCCCAAACCCATCTCTCTCTGTTCCCACCTTACCCAGTCGGACCAAACTGCTCCTGGACTCTGTGTCCTTCTCTCCTGACAAGGTGGAGAAGTTTTTGTCAAACCTCGACTCTGATTCTGCAACTGGACCAGACGGCATCAGCCCACGGGTCCAAAAATCCTGCTCTGCCGCTCTATCTCACCCTCTCTCTGTTCTTTTCACCCTCTCTTTTGCTCAACGTCATCTGCCAGCATCTTGGAAATCGGCAAACATTACCGCTTTACACAAAAAATGTGCAAAAACAGATCCTTGCAACTACAGACCAATCAGCCTGCTCCAAATTATCAGCAAAGTCATGGAATCCATCATTGCTTCGGATATCAAATCCTTCCTCTTCTCCAATGGCTTGAACACCGATCATCTATTTGGATTCAGACTGGGTCATTCTACTCTGGACATGTTGCTTCTGCTGTCTCAACAATGGATGGAGGTCCTCAATGCCAAACAGGAAATCAGAGCTGTCTCCCTTGACATATCACGTGCCTTCGATATGGTCTGGCACCCAGCTCTGCTCACCAAACTCTCCTCCTATGGTATCCATGGAAATCTCCTTGCATGGCTTGCGGACTTCCTCTCTGGTCATAGACAACGTGTGGCCCTGAATGGATTTCTCTCATCTCCCCTTCCTGTTCTGGCTGGAGTACCCAAGGCAATGTTCTGGGCCCTGTGCTATTTCTGGTCTTCATCAATGATCTCTCCAACTCTCTGGAAAATCCTCTCTATCTCTTTGGTGATGACTCCACTCTCTGCCGCTCCATTCCTCATCCCTCAGATCGGCAGTCTGCAGCCACCCCACTCTCTGCAGACCTGGACAAAATCACAGACTGGTCAAACAAGTGGAACATGTCTTTCAATCCTGACAAATCTCACACTCTTACTATGTCTCTCCGAAAAGGCCGACTGGAAAACCCTCCCATCCACTTTCTCAACAATCCTCTCCAAGAAGTTCTGTCACTCAAGCTTTTGGGTCTCACTATCTGCCATGATCTTTCTTGGGAAAACCACATTTCCAAGCTGGCCTCCAAAGCCAGTCGCCATCTGGGCATCCTCCGTCGTGCGAAGTCCTTCCTTGGCACACTTGAGCTCCTCACCACATACAAGGCTTTCATCCGCAGCTCAATGGAATACTGTTCTCCCCTCTGGGCCGGTGCTCCTGCCTCACACCTAGCTTGGCTTCACGCTGTTGAAACCAAAGCTTTCAGAATCATTGGAATCTCCTGCTATGAAGCTAACTCCGAGGGCCTTACACTCACTCACCGCAGGCAGGTTGGTGGTCTTTCTGTCTTTTACCGACTCCTCTCCGGCCTTGCTCCCCCAGCTCTCCCTGTGCTCTGTCTCCCAAATATTCCTACAGGTCGCACAAGATCTGCCAGCAACCCTCTTATGGTTGAACTGCCAAAATCAAGGCTCTCTGCCAAAATCAAGGCTCTCTGCTCACCTTCACTCTTTCATTCCCCTTTTCTCCTGCCTCTGGAACAATCTCCCCCACTCCCTTCAATCCCACTCCTCCCTCCAGGTCTTTAAAACAGCTGTTCACCACCATCTCTTATCTTCCCCCATCCAAAAGCTTGATCTTTTCTACCCCCACTAATTTTCATCCCAGATACACGTTTTTGAAATTCCAACTTCTTTCCTGGAAGTCCTTGCAGTGTCCATATGTTTTATACCTCTCCCACCTCCCCCAAGCCCTCTCCCTCCCACAGATCTCTCGATGTCCCTGCTGTCAAATGTTGTGTTTGTGTCCTTCCCCCTCTCTCCCCATCTTGTCTTCTGCTGCCCTTAGTTTGTGTTTTGTGTGTCGGTTTGACTTTTTGTGTGATTAATATTCGCTCTTTCACGAGCCTCGCTCTTGTATACAAAAAAAAAAAAAAAAAAAAAAAAATGCGTGGACAGCTCTAATAACAACATTCTATCATTATCTCAATTTGTGATTGGTTACTCTAAGTTGATAAAAATGAAAAGTAGGAAAGACAACTGAAGCTAAGCTGCAAGAACTCCCTGAAATTATATAGGAGCTTCTTATACTTCTAGCTCGACCTAGCCCTAGACAATAGTCTGGAGGCAGTGATGTAGGGATTGTTATGTGATGGCAATACTGTTAGCTACTCTCTCAACCAACATCATCCCTATCTTGTTTAGGACCTTTTTTAGACTGTCGTTTGTCATCCCTACATTGCCTTTTTAATTTAGCATAAATTTTTTTATTCACTTGTTTCTGTAATTTTTTACAATGTGGAATAACATAATGGTATATGGTACTCAGAGGATACCCAATCTTGGAGCAAAAGTGCCAAGATATCTTAGTCAGCAAAGTCAAACACTACACATGTTCCTATATTGTCTTACGTAACCCTGACTGTATCTTGCAGCTCTGTCTTATTGCTCGTTTCTCAAAGAGTAATGTCTTCATCCAGCCTCAGGCCACACAAGGACCTGCACTTCGAAATGCCCAAAATAACTGGTGTGGTTTCCCTCTTAACCAATAGGGCAGGGACAGAGGGGAGGGGCGGAGCCTCTCGAGGAATTTTATGCACGGCCGGACACGTGAAAGACACTCGTGGGTTTTCCTGTTTTGTTCACTTGAAGTGTCAATAATACTTATTATACACTCGAAATGCAAATGTCCTCGATAAACTACTATGAGAGGACAAAAAGATATTCCAACCTTTGATTTGTATCAGTGGGTGGGCCGACATTTTTTTAACCGCATCATCCCAACGTTAATACGTAGATTCGACAGTACCAACGCACTCTTTGTTGATAATAGTTTTATAAAATTAACTTCAATGAAGAACTTTATCAAGGCAAGATATAAGTATTTATCTGTGGTATCCAAATCCTGGTTCTGGGAAATCAGAAGACCTCGGTAATACTTGAGTAGATTCTCGCCAGACAAAAATACATCACTATATATCATCAGAAAGACATTAGTAAAACACACTGTACACGTGACGCACTTCTTATCTGTGCATGCGCATAGCAAGGTTCGGGGTTGATTATCGAGTAAGCGTGGGGAAGGGCATGGCCTTGCCAAACAACGATGGTGTTGGTCGAGTACGAGAGAACACGCTCTCAGAGAGTATCTGTAAATATTTAACGATATAAATGAACGGGAGAAACAAATTATAACTAGATGGTATTCATAGAATACTTACCTTGCGCAGTCAACTTGTTGTGAGCCAACTCTTCTGTTTTTCAACATTATTTTTCTTTGATCCAATATGGCTGCCAGACCACGAGAGCGATGACATCATAAATTTATATTCTCTAATATAATTGTTGCATATATCACTCAATACATTTCAAACTGATCAGACCAAGCGTTGTCCCTGTCAAATTATGACGTCATAATTATGGCACCAATGATGTCATCGTTAACAACACCTATTCCCCATATGGAGTTCTTTACAATGAGCCATGTTTCAATTTTGTCCAAGCAGTGGTTTTGGAGGTATAGAGGTGCAATTTTTTTTGGTTTTTCCAAGATGGTGCCTGTACCACATGACCTATGAGGTCATGATTATCATTAAAATATTCTAAAGGAGGAGGTGCTCCTATGGTGAAAATCTAGTGTCCATCAGACCAACAGTTGCTGAAAAAAAATTCATAATGATCGGATGGAAAAGTGTTGTATTTGTCGAATTATGACGTCATAACGAAGGCACCGATGACATTATTAACATATCTTATTCCCCATGGGGAGTAGTTGACAATGAGGCAGGTCTCAATTTTTTCCATGGCATGGTTTCAGAGACATAGAGGTGCAAAGTTTTTCCAAGATGGCGCCTGTACCACATGACCTATGACGTCAGGATTATCATTTAAATATTCTACATGAGGACGCGCTCCAATGGTGAAAATTGTGCCCATCAGACCAACAGTTGCTGAGAAAAAAAATTCACAATGATCGGATACGTGTTGCACTTGTCGAATTATGATATCATAACGAAGGCACAGATGACATCATCATTAACATATCTTATTCCCGAAGGGGAGTGCTTGACAATGAGCCTTGTTTCAATTTTTTCCATGGAGTGGTTTCGGGGATATAGAGAATGAATGAATGAATGAATGATCGTTTTAAGGCCATTTTCTCCGCTGGAGCGGGGGTTAGCCTTGCGGGTCCCATGACAATCATGGTTCCCTGTTTTGAGGCAATATTTTTATGGCCGGATGCCCTTCCTGACGCCAACCCTTGGTCGCCTCTTACGATGCGCAGGGATACGGTGTACCTATTCTAAACCGGGGTACACACCGGGATCATTCATCCCAGCAAGCTGGTACTCAATTTGCCGACCTCGGAAGGATGACAGGCTGAGTGAACCCCCCTGGCGTTAATTCAGCGATTGACCGGGATTCAAACCCAGGATCCTAGGATCCCAAGCCGGCACCCTAACTGCTAAGCCAACACCAGGCTCAACCTTCACCAACCAACCTTCACCTTCGGGGATATAGAGGTGCAACTTTTTTCGATTTTTTTTCAAGATGGCTTCTGTACCACGTGACCTATGACGTTATATTTATCATTGAAAAATTCTACAGTAGGAGCCGCACATATTCTGAAAATTTAGTGTCCATCGGTCTAACAGTTGCAGAGGAATTTTTGTTTTATTCATATTGATCAGATCAAGCGTTGTACTTGTCAAATTATGACGTCATAATTAAGGCACCGATGACATCACCATCAACACATCTTATTCCCCATGGTGAGTACTTGACAATGAGCCATGTTTCAATTTTTTCCATTGAGTGGTTTGGGAGATATAGAGGTGTAACGTTTTTCCAAGATGGCGTCTGCACCACGTGACCTATGACGTTATAATTATGAATAAAAAAATTATACAGGCGGAGGCACTTCTATGGTAAAATTTCGTATCAATCGGACCAATGGTTGCTGAGAAAATGATTTTTTTAAATGCAGACACGTACGGCACACGGCACACGGCACACGTACGCAACTAAATGCTTAACCCTGCTTTTCGCTTCACGAGCGCAGGGTAACGAAGGATTCTGCACCAAGTGAAACTCCAGTCATTGCCATTGAGAGAGGCCCAGCTCAGAAATACACACCGTCTGAATAATTGGTTCACGAGTTATCAAGTGACCACCATATTCGTCGTGTGTGTGTGTGTGTGTGTGTGTGTGTGTGTGTGTGTGTGTGTGTGTGTGTGTGTGTGTGTGTGTGTGTGTGTGCGTGCGTGCGTGCGTGTGTGCGTGTGTGTGTGTGTGTGTGTGTGTGTGTGTGTGTGTGTGTGTGTGTGTGTGTGTGTGTGTGTGTGTCCGCGTCCGCCCGCAGCATAACTACCCGATGATATCCAATCTTGATGAAACTTGGGTGGGAGGTTGATATCATGAACTAGTTGTGTCCTGCCGAGAGTGGGCGTATGCGCTCATTGTGGGCGGAGCCACGCCCGAAAAAGATGTCTTTTTAGCAGGTAATCGAGTTCAAGCTACATCTTCTCCGAGGGAGTTGGTGTAATCTGACAGGTGTTTCGGTATTTGGTTAGGCCAATGTCATGTGTCGAGCCTCACGGAGCTCGATTTTTAATTATTTTATTTTTTCCCCCATCTTTTATTTATTTATTATTTTTTTTCATTTCATTTTTCACCGTATTTTCAGTATTGTGTAGCTAACTAACCTCATAACTGATTATACATTATTTTCTATCTCATTTCAAGGTCAGTAACCTTCGTTTGACATTTCCGGGCCTGGCCTGTCCGGGCCTGTTTCGGTTACAGTCCGTCCTTTGTCATTGAATACCGCTCGCCCGTGAGGGTCTTTTGGTTCATCGGGACTTTTTGGTCATCTGGGTTTTTTTCGGTCATCAAGGACTTTTGGGGACTTTTGGGTGAGTTTGGTCATCGGGGACATTTGGGTCCTCGGTGACTTTTGGTTCATCTGGGCCTTTTGGGTGCTCGGGGGGGGGGGGGGGGGGGTTTGGGGAGGGTCTTTTGGGTCCTCGGGGGGAGGGGGGGGTATTTTGGGTCAAGTGTTAAGGGGCTCAGCAGTTTAGAGGGTTAAAAGGCACATTTGAATAGTACGTAATTAATTAATAGACGTGAAAAAGTATGACTCATACACGCGCACACACACACACACACACACACACACACACACACACACACACACACACACACACACACACACACACATCTCGTTTTTTCATTTCTGTTCCTCACAATTATATCTCTTTTATTCACACACACACACACACACACACACACACACACACACACACACACACACACACACACACCAACATTTATAGTAGATTCAATTCCCGTGGTTTCCTTGTTCAGGCTGTTTATATGACGCCATCAGTGATGCACCAACGTAACAAATCTGGCGCCGAGAAACCGTGACCCGAGAAGGTTTATTGATCACGTGGTTTGCTTTTACCTTAACCCGCGACTGGAGGGATTGTGACCACGTGTCCCGTGTGCGGTGTACATCACTGGTACCTCGCTATTATTTTATTTTCATAAATGTTACTGAAAAACGAGGCATTTCCCGAGACATGATATTTCTGCTGATATTATTTGATGCCACGTAACATTGTCACGCATAACGCCGACACTGAGGCAAATGTGTCTAGCGGCTCCGCCCACATCGAGCTGATTGACAGTCATAGCCGCGCCTACCCCAGTCCCATTCTTTTCCATAGGAATGTCGTTTTCTGTACTTTTTGAGGAATCCTTTCAAGCTACAAGAATTATAATATCAAAGGATGTTGCAGGAAGTAAAACTCTATCGAATGGTAGCAGAATCATTGCCATTGATAGAGGCAGCTTGGAAATATGCCGTCTGAAGAAGATTATTATTATTATTATGAACAAGAAGATTAATTCCCAGGTTTGATCGATTCCGTTTTTTCCCTTTATTTTGCTTTTGCCTTGGTCTGGAGAACTGAAAAGTGATCGCTACCTCGACAATCTGTCTGTCTGTCTGTTCGAAGGTACCGTAAAAACTGCTGAACCGATCGCAAAGATATTTTGGGTGGATAATCCTGGGATCTCCAGGAGTAAAATAGGCTATTTAGTTTTCCCAATTTCAGCTTTGGTCTCCAGTATTCTCAGGTTTTGACTCCCGCATAACATTCACGTTCGCATGACGTTCATTGTGACGATGTTCTCATTGTGACGATGTATGTGTTCACGGTAGTGTTTGACGTGACGGTGTGAACATAATTTCGTAATGTTTTTTGTTTCGTAATCCTTTAATGAACGTTTAATGTTTAATGAACGATTAATGTTTAATGAACGTTTAATGCCCTTCTACGTCCGGGGCCGCACGCGCGCTACACCGGACGGGCCAGCGTGTACCTTGCCCATCGCCGTCAGGCTCAGGTAAACTGCTGAGTCACATCCGTGATGGGACTGGGGCTTGAGACAGTGTCCCTCATTAAAAGTATAATAAACGTTGTCTCCATCGATCTTGCCAAGGCCGTAACAGCCGTAACGTTTAATCTCTACATGAGAGAATTCCACATAGCTATTTGGGCGGTGAATACGCCAACAGATCGCTGTCTCCATCGATCTTGCCAAGGCCGTAACAGCTATCGGCTCAAAATCCTTTTAACTGTTGATTTGGTACAGTTACACGTATCGGGAATTTGGTACACGTATCAGGAGTACATACGACATAGCGATTTTGAACACGATTATCGATCACGATTCACGATCATCACGATCATAATTTATCTATCACGATTTGAAACACGATGGAGTAATATTTACCGATATGAACAGTGATGTGGCTTTTATTGAAATTCTAAAGATACTGTTTAGATTTTGATGATTTGCATGTGATATGATTCAACGGATGTTTATATGAATCGTTTAAAATAAAAAAGCCTTCAATTTCTGATATTTTGTCTTTTCATTTGGGCTTCCCAATTGCCCCACCTATAGGGCGGGTACCGTTGCTTGTGTTATTAACCCAACCATTGTGGAGTATATAAAGTACAGTAGATCTTCGCTCAGTTCTGTAAGTAAAACTTACCTCACTGAGCTTACCTTAGATTTCTTTATTTAGTGTTATAAACAGCATTAGCGACTGTTTAAAAAGCTAATCATACGTGTTTGTGGTTTATAATATTTTTACTTCTGTTAGAGGCCGCTGGACCGTTGCTCCCACGGAAACGCCATGATGAGCTATTTATAAATGTTGACTCGACGTTTGTTCGCTCAGTTCTGTAAGTAAAACTTACCTCGCTGAACTTACCTCAGATTTCTTTATTTAGTGTTATAAACAGCATTAGCGACTGTTTAAAAAGCTAATCATACGTGTTTGTGGTTTATAATATTTTTACTTCTGTTAGAGGCCGTTGGGCCGTTGCTCCCACGAAAACGCCATGATGAGCTATTTATAAATGTTGACTCGACGTTTGTTTAAGGAGGAAAAACCCCTTGGGGAGGTGGGATATTATTGGTATTAATTATGTTTTGTAATAACATTAATATTATGCTATTATCGTTAGTTTTGTTATTCGAAGCGGCCTTGTAAAAACGCCACGATAAAGCTAACTTAATATGGATATATACCTCAACACGCAACCCCATTGATGGCAATGGAGGGGAAACCCCGCTCAGGGGAGAAAACCCACTTGGGGAGGGGCACGGGGGGAGGGATGCGCTACAACCTTCATTGTGTAACTCTTCGTCCTCCTGTTAAGTTTGGTTGCAATTGGATAAGTAATGACGGAATGTATCGTGGTCAAAAAATCATCAGACAGACAGACAAACAGATGCCAAATTGCGTATTTTAGTATGATTAACATGGCATTTGTCCAAAGAGGAAGACGCCTTGGGGAGAGAGGATATTATTAATATTAATATTTTTGTATAATAACATTAATGTTATGTTATTATAATTTGTGTTATCACTTTTGGTATTAAAAGCTGCCTTGGGAAAAATGCCACAATTAGCTATCTATACAGCTTAACACGGATTTTGCCAAGGTGGAAACTCCCTCGTGGAGGGGGGCAAATGAAGTCGCTTCAGCCTCTGTCATGTGACTCTTAGCCTTCCTGTTAAGTTTGTTTGAGATTGGATACGTAACGACCGAATGTATAGCAGACAGACAGACTACAATTTGCGTATTTTAGTATAATGATAATCGGAGGTTTCCTTTGGTTCAATTTTCCATCCAGGAAAAGAAGACAAGTAATTTTAAGGCAAATTCCTCACCACAGGATTTGTTGTACAAATTTATCAGTGGAGGGAGGCCTAATGTTATCCCCACACCCCAAACTGTGGACCTGTCCCGATTGCTTTGCAGACCCCTAGGGGTCCATGCACCATAGGGTAGGAATGTTTCAGAGAAATAAAGCAAAATATTTTGTGGATTCTATCAATTGAATGGGGAGTTGTGTTTGCGTATACCTGTCACATGGGAATTTCCTCACACCACCTGGGTTTTTGTGACTACCATATTTTATTTTATTATTATTATTTTTTTACATTTTTGTTTTGTACTTCATTCACCAGATCTTTTCCCATGGTAAAGGTATGTTCTGCTGTTGGATGGGATTATATTATCAATTGTAGTTATTTACATTCCCTAAAATCAGATTAATATGCATGTTCATTGTGATGTCATAAGACATTTTGTTGAAATTGACACACAATAAGATTTTGTATTATAACTTGATGTCACTGTTTATTTTTACCCTCTTCAGAAGAGAGGGTATTGCATTTGAGTCCGTTTGTTTGTCCGTTTGTTACTTGGCAAAAAAAAACTTTTGGACAAGTATGTTGATCACTCCGGTTTGTGTGTTTGTCTGTCCACTCACTTATACATGCCTACAGGTCACAATTTTAAACCGATCTTCACAAAACTTCACAAAATGGTAACGTTTGTGGTCCGACAAAATCCTATTTGTTTTTTCAAGTCAAACGGTCAACAGGTCAACATAGGCGTAAGGTCAATCACTTTTTTCAAGTTTATAAAATCCTCAATTTCCATCTGATTGACTTGACATTTGAATAGGATTTACATATCAGTGAACTGAATTCAACCACCACTATTTTTGAGGCCAATATAGGCCAAAAGGTCAACAACCTTTTCAAATTTCTAAAATCCTCAATTTTCATCCGATTGACTTGAAATTTGAATAAGATTTGCATATCAGCTTACTGAAATCGACCAACAAATATTTTTGAGATCAATATGGGCAAAAAGGTCAACATAGGCCACATTTTTAAAATTGTCAATTTTCATCCGATTAACTTAAACTTTGAAGACGATTTACATATCAGGTCACAGAATTCAACCAACAATTATTTTTGAGGTCAAAAGGATGCTCTGCTGCATTCCATTCTACTTTGTTCTGTTTTGCCAAGTGTCGCTCTGAGGGATTTTCCATTTGTCTGTCTGTCTGTCTCTGTCTGTCTCTGTCTGTTTGTCCGCACAGAATAAATACGATTTTCTCTGCAACCGTTGGTCCGATTGACAGGACATTTTCACCATATGTGCGCCTCCGGTAGAATTTTTTAAAATGATAATTATGATGTCATAGGTCACGTGCTATGAGCGCCATCTGGGAAAAACGCGAAAAACGTTGCACCTCTAAATCTCCGAAAGCACTGCATAGAAAAAATTGAGACATGGCTCATTGTAAAGAACTCACCATAGGGAATAACATATATGTTAATGATGATGGCATATTGGCATAGGTCCCTCCATTATTACGTCATAATTCGACAAGTACAAAACTTCATCCGATCAAGATGAAATTTCTTGAGCGTCATCTTTGGATAAATTGGCGGAGAAAAAAAAATGGTGACGTCATCGGTCATGTGTTTCGGCCGCCATATTTGTTTTAACACAAAAGCCTTAAAACCACTAAAAGCACGTCCTGGCAAGGGTCTGCAATCTCAGATTGCTCTTGTTTTATTTTTGTAATCTGAGCATTACATTTATTCCGCAATTCTTGAATAAGCGACAGAAAAGTCGTATAAAGAAAAGAAACCACATTGTCTACATGGAGCTTTAACGTGTGCTCTTTTGCAGCTTGTATCAAGGCCTGGAGTGGATGACTTCAAAGTTGGGTGTGGGATAACATGGAGACCTCTCCGGATTTCTGTCAGCAAGACGGGGATGAAACTCTCCGTGACGGTGCTACATGGACCAAGAACATTTGATTTGAGCTAAAAACGTTGGAGGACTCTTTTATGCTGCTGTTACTGACTCTTGTCAGATGAACTACAGTGTTTCCGAACCGGATCTAATGTCACTCACTGCGTTGTTAGTGTTCGCACAAATGTTCTCTCTTGTGGTCTCAACCAGAACTCGGAGCCAATTCTGAAGCATCGAGTCCCTGTACATGTTGAATACGTTGTGATGAGACCAACATGAGGGCTTTGCTTACGACAAGTGGCCACAACTTTCCAGTTTCCCGCACCTTGACTCTTTTGCAAAAACAAACCCAAGCAAGGCTTTTGCTCCGAGTCTTATGACTCATTCGTGTGTATTATTAAGACTCAAAAATCACCTTTTGCATCTGCAGTGTGCAGGGATCCTCTGGTTTTACCATCATTCCTTGCCAGATGAACAACAGTTGTGAGTAGAGCAGGCAACTTCATTTGGATGTCGTTTTGATCTCTTTGCATAATTTCCTGTCTTTAGACCCTTGAAGACCGTCTGATAAAGAGGGGGGATGAAAGTAGGGATGCCGTAGGGTGGTTTTAATAATTATTCAGGATGTATGGTGTATCCCGTTGCTTCGATCCGTTGACGGTAACTTATCAGGATCAAAGTGATGCAGTGTGTGTATGACCTTTGCCGGAAGTTACCAGATTTATTCGGTAAAGATAAAAATGCTGTATATAAACAATGTACAGTCTATGCTTGGTATTATTGCTTTGAAAAGGGTACAAGATTATTTTCAAAGCTGGGTTCAGTATTATGTCAAACATGATCAATCTCTGCAATAATGCAACTCTCAGCAATGATATACCGTAACCTTTGGAAGCATCTTTTGATTGCATGAATTTAATGATATATTGAACAATGCTTTTTCTTTTTTTTGAAGACCCATGCATAATAAATATGTTCAATCTCCATTGCTTGTATTTACTCAGGTTTATTTACACGAAGTTTATCAGATTGTTATATTAAATATTATTATGTTGTATCTGAAAAGGAATTTTAAAAAAAGAAAAGAATGTTAATCCTTGAATTAAATTTTGAAATTTCTGCCTTTAAGGACCATCAACATATCACATCAGCAAAAATGCATATTTTTTGTTTTCCCCATATACTTTGTGTCATGTATAAATACCTCTTGTCTCTGATTTCTTTATGCTGTACTGTCAAACTTTCTCTTTTCTCCACCCTATTTTTTTTCTTTACAGGATCGTGGACGAATAAGGTAGAGCTGACAGTGGGACAAATGAATGACGAGGAAGAGAGAAAACACGAAAACTAGCAAGTGAGATGGTTTGGATTAGAAAGTTTAATGGGTAATAAAGATCAGAATTGGGGATGGCAAGATGGCGGTGTAGTGCTTGCCTGAAATCCTGGAGGAAGTAGTGAAACAGAACAGCCTCTGAAGGTGGTTCCGTAGACGAGAGAAGTGAGGAATAAAAGAGTTGAGGTGTGCAGTCAGCCTGGATTTTGGAAGCCTAACCAGGAGTGGGTTAATGGAAGGATGTCATCCTGGAGTAAATATGTAGGACCAAAGGACAGAGAGAAGAGGGAACAATGTTGGAAAATAGATAGAATAAAACAGAGAGACCACTGCCATGCCTGCAATGTCAGAGGAAAGGAGACTGCGCTTCTGTCTCATCACGGGAGATTCCAATATTTTTCAGAGCTTTAGTTTCCACAAAATCCAGGACAGTGAGATTATGATACTGGGGTGCCAGCCCATAGTGGAGAGCAGTACTCCACTAAGCTGCATAGACTGTAAGTAGCTCTGATTTCCCAAGAAACGATTTGGATTGACAGAGGACGCCCAGTCTGCGGCTGACTTCCGAGGCCGGCTATGCTATGTGGTCTGCCCAGGAATGGGCATGGCCGAGGGTAAGGCCTAGAGGTTCAAGAGACTGAACATCTTTGAGTGGAAGACCAAGGAAATATGTGGGTTAGTCTAAGGATCCTTCCGGAGAACAGAACACAGACCTGGAAGCAGAACACAGAGGAACAGAAGCATGTCCAGAGTTGACTGGGTTTGAAAACTGGAAAGACTTGACATAAGAAGAAATAATGGATGCCATGACTTTGCTTGAAATTGGAAGCAGGACCACTGGCATATACCTGGAAGGATCCACTGGCATATACCTGGAAGGATCCACTGGCATATACTTGGAAGGATCCACTGGCATATACTTGGAAGGATCCACTGGCATATACTTGGAAGGATCCACTGGCATATACTTGGAAGGATCCACTGGCATATACTTGGAAGGATCCACTGGCATATACTTGGAAGGATCCACTGGCATATACTTGGAAGGATCCACTGGCATATACTTGGAAGGATCCACTGGCATGTACTTGGAAGGATCCACTGGCATATACTTGGAAGGATCCACTGGCATATACTTGGAAGGATCCACTGGCATATACTTGGAAGGATCTGTTTTTGCACTCTTCTTGTGGACTGGAGTGATGTTTCCTGATTTTCACGCATCCAGCAGTGACCAAAATATCAGAGACCGATTCCTTCCCCACCAAACCCAACCCCCACCTTTGTCTCAATGTGTAGTTTTGTCAATTTACACCCCTTGTGTACTTGCTATTTTACAGCTGTGTAGTTACTTGCCTTCTTCCGCTTGTAAGTGCTTTGCTATGGAGTCATTAGGGCCTAGCAGGAAGTTTTGAGAACCTTATTTCCATACCGGTAATCTTGAATGCATCGGGCTCCCGACACTCAAATTCAGGCCGGTACAACACGACCTGTTCCACACGTTTAATATTTTCCACAGATAACTTGAGGACATCGATGTTCTTTTTATCAGTGACCTACCTTACCACAGAGTCGTGACCAGAAACTTAAAACGAATACCTTTCAATAGTCCTCAACATTTTTTTATGCCTCCACCAACGAAGTCACCAGAGGCAGTATGTTTTTGTGTTGTCCGACCGTGCATCCACCCTGAACCCTATGGATGGGATAATTCCCCCCACCTTTATGATGTCCCCTCACCACCCTGAACCCTATGGACGGGATCATTCCCCCACCTTTATGATGTCCCCTCACCACCCTGAACCCTATGGATGGGATAATTCCCCCACCTTTATGATGTCCCCTCCCTCCACCCTGAACCCGATGGACGGGATCATTCCCCCACCTTTATGATGTCCCCTCCCTCCACCCTGAACCCCATGAACGGGATAATTCCCCCACCTTTATGATGTCCCCTCCCTCCACCCTGAACCCCATGAACGGGATCATTCCCCCACCTTTATGATGTCCCCACCCTGAACCCGATGAACGGGATAATTCCCCCACCTTTATGATGTCCCCTCCCTCCACCCTGAACCCGATGGACGGGATAATTCCCCCACCTTTATGATGTCCCCTCCCTCCACCCTGAACCCGATGGACGGGATCATTCCCCCACCTTTATGATGTCCCCTCCCTCCACCCTGAACCCGATGGACGGGATCATTCCCCCACCTTTATGATGTCCCCTCCCTCCACCCTGAACCCCATTAACGGGATAGTCACTATCTGCCATGATCTTTCCTGGGAAAACCACATTTAAAATCTGGCCTCCAAAGCCAGTCGCCGACTGGGCATCCTCCATCGTGCGAAGTCCTTCCTTGGCACACCTGAGCTCCTCACCACATACAAGGCTTTCATCCGCAGCTCAATGGAATACTGCTCTCCCCTCTGGGCCGGTGCTCCTGCCTCACACCAAGCTCGGCTTCACGCTGTTGAAACCAAAGCGTTCAGAATCATTGTAATCTCTCGCGATGAAGTTGAATCTGAGGGTCTTTCACTCACTCACCTTGGGCAGGTTGGTGGTCTTTCCATCTTCTACCGACTCCTCTCCGGCCTTGCCCCCCCAGCTCTCTCTGGGCTCTGTCCCCCAAATATTCCTACAGGTCGCACAAGATCTGCCTGCAACCCTCTTATGGTTAAACTGCCAAAATCAAGACTCTCTGCTCACCTTCACTCTCATTCCCCTTTTCTCCCACCTCTGGAACAAACTCCCTCACTCCCTTCAATCCCACTCCTCCCTCCAGGTCTTTAAAACAGCTGTTCACCACCATCTCTTATCTTCCCCTATCCAAAACCTTGATCTTTTCTACCCCCGCTAATTCACCCCAGATTCACTTTTTTCGAAATTCCAACTTCTTTCCTGGAAGTCCTTGCAGTGCAGTGTCCATATGTTTTATACCTCTCCGACCTCTTCCCAAGCCCTCTCCCTCCCACAGATCTACCGACATCCCTGTTCTCTACTGTTGTTGTGCTTGTGTATGTTTTCCTCTCTCTCCCCATCTTGTCTCCCGCTGCCTTTATTGTACGTTTTATGTGTCCGTGCATGTTTTTGTGTTTACTGTGCTGGCTCTTACACGAGCCTCGACTTTGTATATATAAAAAAAACGTTTGCTTTTGTATTTCTCCTGATTTAGTCACAATATTCACTCCAGTTGCAAATCTATAATCATCGAAGTAGTGTGTGTGTGTGTGTACAATAATTAACCGATACTGTACAATTAATTAATTGTGTGTGTGTGTTCATAGTGCACACACAAAGTGTGATCATATTTGGTTTTTATTACATCCATACTATATTCAAACAAAGTGCTCCCACTATCATCACAATATAAAATGCCACTTTCAAAACCGAGAGTGTTCACTTCCAATGATCAAATCTCAATCTTTACCAGTTTGGTGAAACTTCCATCGGCCCGACGAGAAGGTGCGATTATGGATTATGAATGCCGTATAACATAAATACACTCTTTAATCCTCCCTATACTACATTAAAAAACCTGTGAAGCAATTTCCGACGTACGAATCGAAGTACGTACAGGGCTCGTGTGATGACCGCCAAATAGCAAATGAAAAGGTGTGGTACTATAATGGTGTTTCACAGTAAAATTACACTATTCATGGTCATCAACATAAAAAAATACTTGTAAAAACGTGTTTCCACAACCCTCCCGTAACCGATCGGAGCAGTTTATTGCTGCGCAAAATGGCATTTTAATAGTCACTTGGCTTTTGGGACAAAACGTTCAAAACGAGATCCGCGATGCGAGTCACACAAGCAGCGCCAACCAAGATGGCGACCCGGTGGCTTCACTTTTCACGGGCTATGAGCGTCGTATAGATTTTCAGTTCAGTAAATGCGGTGTCGAATAAATCTTTGAGTGAATTAAATGTGTTTCCCAGTCGATGTTACCGGAGTTTGTCTCAGGTCATGACCACGGTGCGGTCATTCTTGGTTTTTAGAAAGATAAAAGGATTGATTTGTATTTACAAGAACGAGAACGACTGACGAATGAGTTTTCTCTTCCGGAATCCATGTCCTTTCAAGTGGAGTGACGTTTTCTCCAAGGCTATTGCTATCCTTCCTTTATTCCGTGTAAGTGCTCTTTAGTCAAGATACTTAACGTTGAAAATATTGTGTGAAACTCCGTCCTGATAAATATTGTGTTTTCTTATATTTCGGTCTCGTATCGCCGGCATGTGTGACGGCAAACATAAGGAGCCGCTTCGGGAATGCAGATTCGCGTCCATTGTGTCGCGAAACCGGAATCGAAATTCGAAAATCTCCCCGTCGTGGTGGTTACAGTCCAACTTTGATCGATAATTATCTTTCACTTTCAGTTGTCGAAAATCTCACTGTCGTTGAGATGTAGAGCCAGAGGTGCAAAGTTTTTGGTTTTTCCAAGATGGTGCCCGTACCACGGGACGTCTGACGTCATAATTATCATTAAAATATTCTGCAGTAGGAGTTGCACCTATTGTCAATTTCCTGTCAATTTTTTTTTTTTTTTTTTTTGTGTACTGAATCGAGGCTCGTGAAAGAGCTAACATTTATTTCACAAACAAATCAACCAGACAAACAAAATATACAAAAAGAGGGAGCGGAAGACGAGAAGGGGAAGCACACAACCACAACATTTGAGAGCAGGGAGAAGTGTGGGAGGGAGAGGGCTTGGGGGAAGGGGGGGTGGGGGCGGGGGGGAGAGGTATAAAACACAAGGGGACCGAAATTAGCGGGGGTAGAAAAGATCAAGGTTTTGGATGGGGGGGATAAGAGATGGTGATGAACAGCTGTTTTAAAGACCTGGAGGGTGGAGTGGGATTGAAGAGAGTGAGGGAGTTTGTTCCAGAGGCGGGAGAAAAGAGGAATGAAGGAGTGAAAGTGAGCAGAAAGTCTTGATTTTGGCAGTTTAACCATAAGAGGGTTGCAGGCAGATCTTGTGCAACCTGTAGGAATATTTGGGGGACAGAGCCCAGAGAGAGCTGGGGGGGCAAGGCCAGAGAGGAGTCGGTAGAAGATGGAAAGACCACCAACCTGCCTGCGGTGAGTGAGTGAAAGGCCCTTGGAGTTGGCTTCATCGCGGGAGATTCCAATGATTCTGAACGCTTTGGTTTCAACAGCGTGAAGACGAGCTAGGTGTGAGGCAGGAGCACCAGACCAGAGGGGAGAGCAGTATTCCATAGAGCTGCGGATGAAAGCCTTGTATGTGGTGAAGAGCTCAGGTGTGCCAAGGAAGGACTTCGCACGACGGAGGATGCCCAGTCGGCGACTGGCTTTGGAAGCCAGATTTGAAATGTGGTTTTCCCAGGAAAGATCATGGCAAATAGTGAGACCCAAAAGCTTGAGTGACAGAACTTCTTGGAGAGGATTATTCAGAAAGTGGATGGGAGGGTTGTCCAGTCGGTCTTTTCGAAGAGACATCGTAAGAGTGTGAGATTTATCAGGATTGAAAGACATGTTCCATTTGTTTGCCCAGTCTGTGATTTTGTCCAGGTCTGCAGAGAGTGAGGAGGCTGCAGACTGCCGATCTGAGGGATGAGGAATGAAGCGACAGAGAGGAGAGACGTCAGCAAAGAGATAGATGATTTTCAAGAGAGTCAGAAAGATCATTGATGAAGACCAGAAAAAGCATAGGGCCCAGAACACTACCTTGGGGAACTCCAGCCTGAACAGGAAGAGGAGATGAGAGAAACCCATTTAGGGCCACACGTTGACTACGACCAGAGAGGAAGTCCGCCAGCCATGCGTGGAGATTTCCATGGATACCAAAGGAGGAGAGTTTGGTGAGCCGAGCAGGGTGCCAGACCGTATCGAAGGCACGTGAAATGTCAAGGGAGACAGTTCTAATTTCCTGTTTGGTGTTGAGGACCTTCATCCATTGTTGAGAAAGCAGAAGCAGCATGTCCAGAGTAGAGTGACCAGGTCTGAAACCAAATTGATGATCAGAGATCAAGCCATTGGAGAAGAGGAAAGATTTCATATCTGAAGCAATGATGGATTCCATGACTTTGCTGATAATTGGGAGAAGGCTGATTGGTCTGTAGTTGCTAGGATCTGTTTTTGCACCTTTTTGTGCAATGCGGTGATGTTGGCTGATTTCCAAGCAGATGGCAGATGACCTTGAGCAAAAGAGATGGTGAAGAGAACAGAAAGAGGGAGTGAAAGAGCGGAAGAACATGATTTTAGGACCCGTGGGCTGATGCCGTCAGGACCAGTTGCAAAATCAGAGTCGAGGGTTGACAGAAACAATCGGACCAATGGTTGCAAAAATATCATATTTATTTTGTGCGGACAAACACAGACAGACAAACGGACTCAAATGCAATACCCTCTCCTGTGGCGAGGGTAAAAATGAGACATTGCGCATTGTAAAGAACTCTCCATGGGGAATAGAATAACATATTGTTGCGGATATGAGGATGGCATTTTTAAATTGTATTGTATTGGAAATGGTGATGAACATTGTTTGGATATGGCCCCTCCTGCCTCCGGAGTTGTATAAAGATAAAAAGGGCGTCTCGGTAGTTAATTCCATAAACACCACATTGCAGGACCCGATAAAACCCTTGTTCAGTAGCTTATATCTTATTATGTGTTTTAGAGTAAGGCCTTGTCTTCCATTAGAATAATACTCCATTGCACCGAGTGAAAAAGAAATAGATTCCCTTCATTCCCATTCCCAAAAACCTCCATTCCCCCTTTCGTCGATTGGCAATTACATCCCCTCCAATTGCCGCCATTGACCACGAGGCAGGGTCGGAGAAGAAAGGCGTGTCTCCACCTCGTCATAGAGGGGAGGAGTGAGCCAGCCCCACTCGACCAACCATGAACAAGGGGTTTGGCTAGAGAGGGCGGAGGAAGAGCGATCGGGGAGGTTCGCAAAGGTTGAGGGGCGGGGCCTATATAACCCGCCGGCGGGGCGTTCCCGAGGAGTTGAGTCGAAGGGAGGAGACGAGAGATAAGTCCAGCAGTTGAGTCCAAGGGAGGAGACAAGAGATGAGCTTTTGACAAAGACGGAGACGAGTACAAGGAAAGAGCTGGGTCGTCAGAGAGTTGCGCTTTACTGAGTCCAAAGAAAGAGCTGGGTCGTCAGAGAGTTGCGCTTTTACTGAGTCCAAAGAAAGAGCTGGGTCGTCAGAGCAGATGCGCTTTTACCGAGACAAGCAGCTCCGACCCGTGACTCCGCGCACACGACAGGCTCGGTGGCATCAGCGGCCGTCGAGGTCCAGCCCGACGTCCCGTGCGGGATCAAGCTCCAGCCAGCTCCGTGCCGTCCTCCCCCTCCAGCCACACACCTCCTTCAAGCAATCCACTCTGCAATTCCCCGCGTGAGTCAGTGTCTTTGTTTGTTCTGTCCTGGGTAGTAAGTAAGCCTGTTAGATAAGTTAATAATTTTCACTGTGTCACCTGCGTCTCATGTCCCCTGTAAATAAACGTGACTGCTCCTTTTGCTTATGTGTGTAAATAGTAATAAATCCCGTTACTCTTATGTACGTCTTCTTCCTCTTTGTATTCGGTCGCTTTAGAGTTTTCCAGATTGAATAGCTGCGGCGCGATACGGCCAACGTTTGGGTTGAATCGGGTTTTAGTCGGGGAATAACTGTTCGGCCGCGGTTACACCACCGCTCGGTCAAAATAACATCTAATCCGCGGTCCGTAACAAACTGGTGTCAGAAGTGTCGGATTCGGACCTGAAGCGTTTAACGCGCTCAAAATTACAAAGTACCGAAATTGCTTTTGTTTTATAAAACCCGAATTTTGAAATCGCGCCATGGCTGGTCAAGGCGACGGGATGCTGGTGGGAGAGATAGACGGGGTAGAATCGACCCAGGACCCCAGGGAAGAAGTGGGGAAAATTGTGGAGGAGAGTAAAGAAGGTGTGGTTGAGGGGGTATCAGGTGCACAAAATGGCGCTCTTGCGCACGAGGTATCAGGCGCGCAAAAAGGCGCCTCGTACGAGCGCGCGGCAGCCGAGCCCGCGGTGCCAACGGCCTGGGATCCATTTCTTGCAAATTTGTTGAAATTTTTGACCCAGTGGGATGAAGAAAACAAAATGTATGCCCAGGGGCTCATATCCAACAGGGAAATTATCAACATGGGTGTTCAAATGACTAAGGAACTAAAATCAAGAACTGAAGAAATAACGAACGGAATGAGGGCCGATAGGGAGGAAAGGGAGCAGAGGGACAGAGACTGCAAGTTGGGCGAAAGGGTCCCAGGGGTGCACGACGAGGTAACGCGGGTCGAGAAGCACTGGTTGAGCGAAGCGGAGAAAAGCACGGGTACAATGACAGGGGTAGAAATCGCAACCCGGGGTTTGGAAAAGCCGGTGACCGCTGAGGTAGAGGAGGGTGTTTTATTAAAGCCAACGGTCGTCGAGGTGAACAAAGCCAAAGCAGTGCTGGGAATTAAAATTGAAGAGATGACGGAGGTAGCCCGGGAATTGCAGGGAGAAATGGAAAATGTGCAAAGTCCCTGCTCACATCACGATGCTGTGCTTAACCCGAATGGAAGTTTGCAAGTGCGCGTGGAGAAAAGGATCCCCCAGGTGAGTCGTGCTGTATATTGTGCGGGGAGATTTTGTAAGAGGATGTTTGGCAACAAAAGAATTTTCGCGCGCTTGGGATCGAGGAAGCATCCGGGCGTTGGTGAAGGGTCCCGTGTGAGTGGAAATGGCACGCGTGTGGAAAAAAAGTGTGAGTCAAGGGGTGAGCGTGTTACGAAGCGCGAGTGTGATACCGAGTGCGAGCGAGAATGCACGTCGGGGTGTGACACGGAGAGTGAGTTGGTGATGGCGCAGGTGCGAGAGGGCACATCGGAGCGCGAGTGTGAAACCGAGTGCGAGCGAGAATGCACGTCGGGGTGTACGGAGTGTGACACGGAGAGTGAGTTGGTGATGGCGCAGGTGCGAGAGGGCACATCGGAGCGCGAGTGTGAAACCGAGTGCGAGCGAGAATGCACGTCGGGGTGTACGGAGTGTGACACGGAGAGTGAGTTGGTGATGGCGCAGGTGCGAGAGGGCACATCGGAGCGCGAGTGTGAAACCGAGTGCGAGCGAGAATGCACGTCGGGGTGTACGGAGTGTGACACGGAGAGTAAGGTGGTGGTGGAACGTGTGCGAGGAAGCACACCTGAGTTGGTGGTAGCGCGAGTGTGGGAGAGCCCATGTGAGCGCGTTAGTGGGTGGATGCCAGAGTGCACGCCCATGGTGAGTGTTACGGAGGACGTAACGGAGGAGAGGTGTGGACCGAGGTGTGCGCAAGAGTGTGCACGAGAGGTGTGGTGTGTAACAGGGAGAGCGTTGGTGGAATGTACGGACGGCGTTGGAACGCCGGGTTTTGTGAGGGTGAAAGGGGTAGCGTATGCGTGTGAGCATGCCGGTGAAGCATCGACGGTAACCGGGTTAGCGGTTAGAGCGACGGATAGCCGATGCGAGCACTCGGTGCGAGGAGCCCTTTGTTGGATGCGAGGCCCGGCGCGGTTCAAAGCTGCGTCGTTTCTCTTCGAAGCGTCGTTGCCGATTCGGGCTTGGCCCCGCCCCGCACGGTCGAGTCCGGGCCTTGTCGAGCCAGGCCACCGGTCCGGTTCAAGGGCGAGTGGGAGGAAGCGGCACGGTGCCCCCTCGTGGGGGCGGGGTTCCGACCGGGGGAGATTGAGCCATCGGGCCCGGGACCGCAAGGTGCCGCGCCGAGATGGTGCGTGGAATCTCGGCCCGACCAAACCACCTCCCTTGAACCGAAAGCCGGACGGATTCAACCGGCAGGCGACCAAACCACCCGAATTCATTGCTCGGCTTTACGAAGCCGAGTTTAATGATGTCATGATGCACCATGGCTAGGATATAGTGGACTGTGATGATGGTGATAGTGATAGTGTTTTGATACGAAATTTAGAAAAGTGAATAGGATTGGTAGAGTGATTGGAAATTTTTGATTGGTTGGAATTTGGTAAGCAAAATTTATAGTAAGAGATGCCCCATGTGATGGGATGGCCAATCCACCGTCCCTCACAGCGGGGGGGCAAAGGAGCACTAGTTTATGGGGTTGATGGCAGTGAAAACTAGCCCGGGTGGGTTAGGATATATCGTGTGTAGGGATCTAGCGAAGATGACATTAGGTAACATTAAGATTAGTTAGTGACAAGGATACCTGTAGTGGGGATGCAGGTAGATTAGTGTGGATGATAATGACGTGGTATGTGCTTAGTTTAAAGGGAAGACGGGGAGCACTAAGTCAGCAGGGCAACAGGTAGTTCAGATGATGCCGTGTGAGTGTTGGAGGTGTATTCGGAAGTGTATTGTGAAAAGTGTATGGTGAACAGGTGTGATTGTGAGGAACAGGTGTGATTGCACAGGTGTGCAACTGAACAGGTAGATGGAGCAGTGTTTGAGTGATGGTGATAGTGATAGTGATGTGTGTTGTGTTGACCAAATGGTCCAGGAAGGAAGGAGGGTGCAGGTGGCACCAGGTGTGAGTGCACAGGTGTGCACCAACAGGTGTATGGAAATACATGGAGTGTGGAATAAATGGTAGTGTGGAGTATATGGAGTATTGGAATGGATGGTAGTGGAGTGAGTATGGTGGAAACTATGGAGTGGAGTGGATGGTGCGGAGGTGTGAATGGGGGAAGAGTGGACCCCCATCACGGATACCCAGGGCGGGTAGTGTAAGTGTTAGGTAGAGGGTATAGGTAAATTGTGGTTGGATATTGGCATCTGTGGTGCGGGTGGAAGAATGATGTTTGGATGGGTGCATTAGTGTTGTGGAAATGGCTGGGCGTGTAGCCTGTTAGTGTGTGTAGTTGGTTTGGGCACTCCACCACTGTGAGGATGTAGGCCAGGTGAGGCCGCAGGTGGGCTCTGGGAGCCGGTAGAGTTGTTGTGGATGGGGCCCGAGGATCCGGAGGACGGACCCGGGTAGCCCAGTGCCAGAGGGCACCAGGGGGTGACAGAGCCAGGAGGGGCCTTCCCCAGTTAGTTAGGTTAGGGAGAGGAGCTAGGTAAGCTCGGGTGGCAACTGCAGTGGTGGAGGTGTGCAGGTGGGTAGACCTGCTGGGAGAGCTACACGTCACGGCCCAGAAATTGTGCAAGGGCACCGGGAGATGAATCGGGGGAGTGAGACCCCAAATTGAGCAGCACCACAGTTTAGTCAATGGGAATTTGGTTTTTAGAACCCATAGTGTAAGTTGGCCAATGGATTGGCAGGGAGAGACCCCGGGTAGAGTAAAGAGTGTTTAAAAGTCATTTAGAGGATAGTTAGGATGAAGAATCTCCTTGCACCATCTGCATCCACTCACCTGAGGTGACAGGTACTCCACACCATGCCAGGTTGTTTTATTATTTTTATGATGCAAATGTTTTGGATTGTGAGACGCATCATGACGTGGGTGTGACATTGTGCTTTGATGTTCCATCTCTCCCTCCTTATGAGGATTGATGATGAATTGGTGATGGCAAATTTTGAAGTAGAGGGATTGTGGTGACGAATTTGGTGTAAGGGAAATATGGGGAGACGTGACAGTAGCGACGAATTTGTAAATGTGTAGATTTTGTAAATATGGGGTAAGGGCAAGGGTAGTGTAGGTGACAGGGGGGGTGACGTACGGTAGGGACGAGCTTTTCTCACTTTCGCTCTCCATACGCATTTCGCCTTGCATTGCCTTGTTGATGTGTACCCTTGTGACCTTACCCCTCGCTCATTTGTCTTCCCCCTTTTGTCTCCCACATGACCTGTGCGCCATTGGGCGCCGAGGGGAGCGTGCGTGAGTCGGCCATTGTGCGCCCGGAACTCTCAGAACCAGCTGTCTGCATCGATGCACCACATTATGGACCACATGTCTGTGGCCGAGCACCACTTATGGACCCCATGGGTTGGGGCATGGCCCCTCTGCTGGAACCGGCCATGAGGGCCCGAAATCTTGCTGGCGGCGCGGACCTGGGCCACAGGGCACCGATGCCCCACAGGTGAACCACACGTAGTCGGCCCTGTGGGCCATCAATAAAATAAAATAAAATAAAAAGGACACATTGGGTGCATTTTTCAGTTCAAATAGGCCGCCAGTAAGAAAGCAAAGGAAAATGACAACAACTGGAAGAAATAATAATAGCCAGCAGAGGGAGCCGAAGAGCAAGAGATCACCTGCAGGGTTAGGGGTTGTTGATTTTATTTTTATTCATTGAACACTGATGAACTGTGGTGACTGCACCGATTGGTGCTTGAGGGTGTGTTGGTGCATTATAGGTGCTTTCATGGTGCGTCGATGCAGAGCAGACTGTCTCCCCCCCCCCCCCCCCCCCCCAGAAAGAACAATCACAGGTCCTGGGTTAGTTTTGTAAATAAAAGTAGTGTCAACTGTAAATAATGCTCCCCACCGTCAGTGTGTAGTTTGAAGACCATTCCGCAATTCGGTTAACTGTGGGCGTAAGTCTGTTAGGCAGGGTGCAATGGAGCAGCGGGACACATTTATCTATGTTTTAAAACTGTCGCACTCAGGGTCAGGTTAAAAGTAGAGGGAACTACACCTACGTGTCACACTAAATAAAAGTTGTATGTGCCTAAGAGGGGGAGGGTGCAGTGTTGCGGATATGAGGATGGCATTTTTTTATTGTATTGTATTGGAAATGGTGATGAACATTGTTTGGATATGGCCCCTCCTGCCTCCGGAGTTGTGTAAAGATAAAAAGGGCGTCTCGGTAGTTAATTCCATAAACACCACATTGCAGGACCCGATAAAACCCTTGTTCAGTAGCTTATATCTTATTATGTGTTTTAGAGTCAGGCCTTGTCTTCCATTAGAATAATACTCCATTGCACCGAGTGAAAAAGAAATAGATTCCCTTCATTCCCATTCCCAAAAACCTCCATTCCCCCTTTCGTCGATTGGCAATTACATCCCCTCCAATTGCCGCCATTGACCACGAGGCAGGGTCGGAGAAGAAAGGCGTGTCTCCACCTCGTCATAGAGGGGAGGAGTGAGCCAGCCCCACTCGACCAACCATGAACAAGGGGTTTGGCTAGAGAGGGCGGAGGAAGAGCGATCGGGGAGGTTCGCAAAGGTTGAGGGGCGGGGCCTATATAACCCGCCGGCGGGGCGTTCCCGAGGAGTTTTGTCGAAGGGAGGAGATGAGAGATAAGTCCAGCAGTTGAGTCCAAGGGAGGAGACAAGAGATGAGCTTTTGACAAAGACGGAGACGAGTACAAGGAAAGAGCTGGGTCGTCAGAGAGTTGCGCTTTACTGAGTCCAAAGAAAGAGCTGGGTCGTCAGAGAGTTGCGCTTTTACTGAGTCCAAAGAAAGAGCTGGGTCGTCAGAGCAGATGTGCTTTTACTGAGACAAGCAGCTCCGACCCGTGACTCCGCGCACATGACAGGCTCGGTGGCATCAGCGGCCGTCGAGGTCCAGCCCGACGTCCCGTGCGGGATCAAGCTCCAGCCAGCTCCGTGCCGTCCTCCCCCTCCAGCCACACACCTCCTTCAAGCAATCCACTCTGCAATTCCCCGCGTGAGTCAGTGTCTTTGTTTGTTCTGTCCTGGGTAGTAAGTAAGCCTGTTAGATAAGTTAATAATTTTCACTGTGTCACCTGCGTCTCATGTCCCCTGTAAATAAACGTGACTGCTCTTTTTGCTTATGTGTGTAAATAGTAATAAATCCCGTTACTCTTATGTACGTCTTCTTCCTCTTTGTATTCGGTCGCTTTAGAGTTTTCCAGATTGAATAGCTGCGGCGCGATACGGCCAACGTTTGGGTTGAATCGGGTTTTAGTCGGGGAATAACTGTTCGGCCGCGGTTACACCACCGCTCGGTCAAAATAACATCTAATCCGCGGTCCGTAACAATATGTTAATGATGATGTAATGGGTGCCTCCATTATGACATCATAATTCAACAAGTACAAAACTTCATCTGTTCAAGATTAAATTTATTGAAAGTCATCTAGGGATAAATTGGTGGAGGAAAAAAAAGATGACGTTATCGGTCACGTGGTTCTGCCGCCATATTTGTTTTAACACAAAAGCTTTCAAAACCACTGAAAACATCCTGGCGATGGTCTGCAATCTCTGATTGCTCTTTCTTGTTTTTATGTTGAAGGCTCCATTCACTGACTATATAGTCCTCATCAAGGCCCGGCTTTAAATAAGAGAGCTGCATTGATAGAAAAGTGAAGAAAGAGCGAATAGTCTAAGTTTTTGAGGAAGTAAAAATCTTCTTTTTGAAAAGGGGAGGAGGGTTGTGTTTGGAAAAACATGAGAAGGCAGTTTTGCAGTGTTTGGAAGTTTGGAAGCCATAGTTTGGCAGTGGAGGTGAAGAAACAAACATCATAACGACCCACCCTTGAGTTGCCGATGGCCACACAATAATCATGACATGTAGTGGATTGTCGCGTATTCCGTGGTTTTGCTAATGGCGGAGGTACTCGAGCAGCAAGTTATTTGGAGCAGAAACAAAAGTAATTTCTGTAGAAAAGAGAAAGAGAGCCAACATTGCCACGTCATTCGATCACGTCGAGCTTTGAAGTCAGATTGGGAGAGTGGATAAGTCGGATTACGTTGATAAGTTGGGAAGAAATTGAGTTTTTGAAGCATTGAAATTAACCTTACTGTCGTTTAAGAATGTACACTAAATAGAATGTCCACACCTCAAGAACAATGTCATGATATAATTCAAAGGAGAAACCTCACTGGAATATAAAAAAGGTTACAACACAGTTAAACAGAACTACTCCGGCATACTCAAACAAGACTCCAAACGACATATCGAGCAGGTCTGTCGATTTAGTCTGAATCTTGTCTTTTATAGTGTTTTGTTGAGACGACGAAATTCTTCTGGGCTTTGGAATGCCGGCTTGAACGATGAGGGTTCGATCAAGAGGTCATGGATTCAGATTGGCAGGCGTAAAAAGCCATCTGGTTTCTATCCCAGCATAAGCCATAAAGATAAGCATTTCAGACCAAGTATTGAGACATTCCATTTGTCTGGAAGGTACATTTTCAGGCTTTAACATGTTGCACAGATTTATCAATGTAGCCTTTTATTTATTTTAAGGATATCTAAGCACATCACATCATTTCTATAATTCATAATGCAGATTACTTAAGGAGTTATCAATAAGAATATTGTTACGTTTATGGGGGGTAGGCAATGGATTACCTTAGGGCCAGGTAGGATTGTATAGGTAGTGTGCTCCGACTGTTGTGAAGAAGAAGAAACCTCCATGTTCCTAAGTAGGTATCCGTTGCACCGGATGTCGTGTAAGGTCGTATATTTGTCCCCATGGCGAGGGGTGGGGTTATGTTAATCAGGTAGGGGTTAAGGGTAAATCCCCTGTATGTAAATTGCCTCTGTGATTTCTCCTTTGTTCCTTATGACACACACCACACCCGCCACACACTCCACATCTAAAATATACACCAAATAAAAGTAACCGGAACCAGGACATTCAACTAGCGCTGGCACTGCCAGCCGCCACATCACAACATCAAGCAGGCAGGTCCGTGAGGCCCCGTCCCAAGGGGTGGCGATTGGTCAGGATGGCCATGGAGCAATGAGATGGACTATTGGATTGGAGCACGCGCGTACATCATCGGATGATGTAAGAGCCCGGGGAACAAAAGAACGGTGTCCCAGCATTTTTTTTCTCTTGGGTCCTGGCTTTAGTGACGAGCAGACGCAGATGCATTCTGTTCTCTTGGTTCGGGGTTTGAAAGCGAGTGGTCATGGTTTTATCCTCACTGTGTGCTGAGTTTACTGTAGACGGTCGCGGCTTGTGTTCTCTTTCTTTTGGTCCGGGCGATTGGTGCGAGCGGACGCATTGTCTTTCCCTGGTTCGTTGGTGCTGACTGCGTGGCGGCTGGGTGCACCTGAGAGACCGTTGGTGCTGTGTGGAGGAGACGACGAGGAAGAGCTCGTCCTGCTAGCTTCACGCTCGGTTGCTGGAGTGAACGAACTGCGCACCAAAGCGTGTTTTCCCGCGCTGCGACGCGGGACCTGTGACGATCCCGGACGGTCAAGGGGACCAGAGCTGAGTACACACATTTATTACTTTCAGTTATTTTTCCCCTTGTGGTTAGCCTGGTGTGGGCTAACCACAAAGCCTGGTGTTGGCTTAGTGGTTACGGTGCTGGTTTGGGATCCTAGGATCCTGGGTTTGAATCCCCTTCGATTGCTGAATTAACGCCAGGGTGGTTGACTCAGCCTGTCATCCTTCCGAGGTCGGCAAATTGAGTATCAGTTCACTGGTAATTCCCTGTGTGTCACAAGAGGCGACTAACACGGTTGACGGCAGGAAGAGCATCCGGCCATAAAACATTGCCTCAAAAAAGGGGACCACGGTGCCCAAAAAAGGCCAACCCCTGCTCTGCAGGGAAAAATGGCCTCTAAAGGTGGTTCTTCTTCTTATACTTATTTTTGCCCTTGTGTTGTATATGGGTCCGTATGGGGGCGTTCCATTTAGGATTTTGGTTTTACCGTGCATTCCTTTTGTTTCCAGCATTATTTTTATTTCACCCTTTTATTGTTGCATTTTAATTCTGTGCCTGTCTTGTTTAATCATTCGTGGTTCGAGGACGCTCCAGTGGAAACCGTGCAGGTAAGCTTCGTCACCCTCCATTCCCATGCGTGTAAAGAAGAGCCGCCATTGTTTGAGTGAATGCCTCGGAGTTAAAGCCCGATCGGCCACTCGTCACTTTGGAGGATCTTAATCCCCCGGTGAACATGACAATATGCTTTTCATTTTATTAGCATTACATTTTCCAAAGATTATAATACTGCTGTGCATCACGATTTGTATTGCAAAGCAACACTTGCTTTCTTGCAATTAGAAGAGTAAGAACAGGATAGAACAGGATACAAGTGATAACTCAATTACTTAAGAAAAGAAGGACATTTCAATAATCTCAGAAGTCCATGAGGACTTCTGTATTACCTTTGCCCTACTGGGAAATCTTTAATCCGAATTTAAAGAGGTGGCTGTGATCAAACGAGATGTAGATCGAGTGAGGGAAGATGGGGAAGATGGGAAAAACATGGAGGAATGCAATGTCGAGTCATCAGCATACGAGTGCATTTGGTTATTTGTAGAAGAATGAAGGTCATTGATAAAAAGAAGGAAGAATGGTGGAGACAGAATCCTGAGGAACACCACTGTTGATAGGAAAGGAGGGAGATATTGAGCCATGGACAATTACAGAGATAGAGTGGTCGGAGGGAAAACTCGATATGAGAGACCAGAGTGAAGGAGGAAAGCCGAAAGAGGGAAGCTTGGATATCAGAACCCGATGCCAAACTCTGTCAAAGGCTTTTGAGATATCAAGGCCTACAACAAAGGATTCCCCAAAGTCTCTCAGAAAAGAGGCCCAGACATTTGTAATGTAAGAAAGGATATCACCGGTAGATTTTACCTTGCGGAAACCATATTGATGGTCAGATAGAAGACTGTGGGATTCAAGATGTTTGAGGAAATGGGAATTGAGAAGACATCAAAGACTTTGGAAATAGTAGAAGTCAGAGCAATAGGACGGTAGTTGGAAGGGTTTGAACGATCACCCTTCTTTAAAATAGGCTGTACAAGTTTCCAGGAAAGAGGAAAAGTTTGGGTTTTTAAACAAAAGCTAAACGAAAGAGGAAGCACGGGAGCAAGTGCTGAACCAAACTCCTTCAAGACACGAGGAGGAATGCCATCTTGTCCATATGTCTTGCTTGTGTCCAGAGAGAGGAGTACTTTTTTGACTGCATGGAACGAGATTATCGGGAGGGGCATAGGATTGGTAAGGGGTGAATCAGAAGGAGATGGAATGTTGGAGTCATCCATTGTGGAACTAGAGGAGAAGAGAGAACCGAAAAGAGTTGCTTTATCAGTCGGAGAGGCAACGATAGTATCATCGGAATGGAAAAGGGAAGCAAAGGTAGAGCGACACAAGTTGTTGGAGATTCTTTTGCTTAATGACCAGAGAGATCTATTAGTGGAAGAAGATGAGAGGTTGTCACATTTATTTTGGATAAAGGAATGCTTCTCCTCGCGAATAACATGTTCGCAATGATTTCTGGCAGATATGAAGGCTGAATGTGAGTCGGAGGAAGAAGAGTTTTTCCTTGTCCGACATGCCGCATCTCGTGCACGAATGGCTGCAGAGCAGGAATTATTGAACCAAGAGTTGGTAGGAGAGGTAAAGTTGAAAGAGAAGGGGATATAATCCTCCATTCCTGCAACAATAACCTCAGATATACGTTCAGCAGAGATGGAGGCATCACCGAGGAGAGGCAGTCGTCTTTCCAGGGAAACCAGAAAACAAGTTTCTAAACCAGTCGAGTCAGCGCGCTATTGGAATGGCAATACCGGTGTTTAGTCGGAGGACTTGGAGGAGAAGGAGTAGTGGTAATTAAAGTGATGTTCACAAGATTGTGGTTATAAGAACCAATTGGATGTGAAATTGTGTGGGTGTAACTCAACGGATTAGAGGTGAAGAACAAATCCACAGCATTGGAAGAGTGGTCACATGACGATCTGGGATATGGATGGGTGGGTGATAATTTGTTCCAAATCATTGAGAATGGAAAATGTAAGAACTTAAACTCTCCCAAAATCCATGTGGGAAGACCTCAACCACTCCCTGTGGAAGGGACATATCATGGCCAACTCGGATGTCTTGGCCTCATGGCAGGAATTAAGATAGTCAAAGAAAGCTGTAAAGTTTGTAGAGTTGGGAGAGCAGGAAGTGAAAAAGAGAAAAATAGTTATGGTCGGGAGACTTAAGCCAGGTGACATCAAAGTTTAGAGATTCCAGGTCCACAAGGTGTACAGCAGGTGTGTTGATGTTGGAGTAGATACACAGACTCCTCCTTTGAAGCGGAATCGTAAGTGAAGGTTGTAGTTTGAAATGTTAAAGGAGTTAACAAGAACATCATGTGATTTGTTTCATGCTGTTGGTTGACTCTTTTATATGAACATTCATCAACATGTTTCTTGCAGTGATTTCCACGAACAACCTTGGCCATTTTGTCCATGGGAATCACCATAAAAATTTGTTTATTTTAAATGTGGACATGACTGATAAAATGTTACCATCTTCATGATGTCATATTGTTATCTTGGAATGCACCTTTTTGATATATTCGTTTTGAATGTTTGTATAAAATGACAATTTGTTCATACTACTTATAAATGGGATGTTGAATCTGGAATGGTTGTTTCTTTGTGTGAACCCTTCAGTTTGTTATGGCTGCGGATGGAGTGACCCTCACTGTACGCTTTGTACGATCGTTTGAGTATCGAAACTTCAGACCAGTTGTCTACCACCGAGTCAACCTGAGCCAGAAAGTGAAAACGTTCATCACCTTCCTGCGGGAAGGTGGGCATGACGCACCATCTCTAGCAGCATCGTAGATGTGAACAGCATTGCATCTTGGAAGGATGTCCTTATTGCATCTTGGAAGGATGTCCTTATTGCATCTTGGAAGGATGTCCTTATTGCATCTTGGAAGGATGCCCTTATTGCATCTTGGAAGGATGTCCTTCTTATTGCATCTTGGAAGGATGTCCTTCTTATTGCATCTTGGAAGGATGTCCTTATTGCATCATGGAAGGATGTCCTTATTGCATCTTGGAAGGATGTCCTTATTGCATCTTGGAAGGTTGTCCTTCTTATTGCATCTTGGAAGGATGTCATTATTGCATCTTGGAAGGATGCCCTTATTGCATCTTGGAAGGATGTCCTTCTTATTGCATCTTGGAAGGATGTCCTGATTGCGTCTTGGAAGGATGTCCTTATTGCATCTTGGAAGGATGTCCTTCTTATTGCATCTTGGAAGGATGTCCTTCTTATTGCATCTTGGATGGATGTCCTTATTGCATCTTGGAAGGATGTCCTTCTTATTGCATCTTGGATGGATGTCCTTCTTATTGCATCTTGGATGGATGTCCTTCTTATTGCATCTTGGAAGGATGTCCTTATTGCATCTTGGAAGGATGTCCTTCTTATTGCATCTTGGAAGGATGTCCTTATTGCATCATGGAAGGATGTCCTTATTGCATCTTGGAAGGATGTCCTTATTGCATCTTGGAAGGATGCCCTTATTGCATCTTGGAAGGATGTCCTTCTTATTGCATCTTGGAAGGATGTCCTTCTTATTGCATCTTGGAAGGATGTCCTTATTGCATCATGGAAGGATGTCCTTATTGCATCTTGGAAGGATGTCCTTATTGCATCTTGGAAGGTTGTCCTTCTTATTGCATCTTGGAAGGATGTCATTATTGCATCATGGAAGGATGTCCTTCTTATTGCATCTTGGAAGGATGTCCTTCTGATTGCGTCTTGGAATGATGTCCTTATTGCATCTTGGAAGGATGTCCTTATTGCATCTTGGAAGGATGTCCTTCTTATTGCATCTTGGATGGATGTCCTTCTTATTGCATCTTGGAAGGATGTCCTTCTTATTGCATCTTGGATGGATGTCCTTCTTATTGCATCTTGGAAGGATGTCCTTATTGCATCTTGGAAGGATGTCCTTCTTATTGCATCTTGGAAGGATGTCCTTATTGCATCTTGGATGGATGTCCTTATTGCATCTTGGATGGATGTCCTTATTGCATCTTGGATGGATGTCCTTCTTATTGCATCTTGGAAGGTTGTCCTTCTTATTGCATCTTGGAAGGATGTCCTTATTGCATCTTGGATGGATGTCCTTCTTATTGCATCTTGGATGGATGTCCTTCTTATTGCATCTTGGAAGGATGTCCTTATTGCATCTTGGAAGGATGTCCTTCTTATTGCATCTTGGAAGGATGTCCTTATTGCACGTTGGATGGATGTCCTTCTTATTGCATCTTGGAAGGATGTCCTTATTGCATCTTGGAAGGATGTCCTTCTTACTGCATCTTGGAAGGATGTCCTTCTTATTGCATCTTGGAAGGATGTCCTTATTGCATCTTGGAAGGATGTCCTTCTTATTGCATCTTGGAAGGATGTCCTTCTTTTTGCATCTTGGAAGGATGTCCTTATTGCATCTTGGAAGGATGTCCTTCTTTTTGCATCTTGGAAGGATGTCCTTCTTTTTGCATCTTGGAAGGATGTCCTCCTTTTTGCATCTTGGAAGGATGTCCTTCTTTTTGCATCTTGGAAGGATGTCCTTCTTTTTGCATCTTGGAAGGATGTCCTTATTGCATCTTGGAAGTATGTCCTTCTTTTTGCATCTTGGAAGGATGTCATTCTTTTTGAGAGACTTTTTTAGGAAGTTGATCAAATGGTCACCTTAAAACTGCAGGTGCATCATTGGACCTGGCTGTAGGTTTTTTGTGCTTTGATGGGGCGAGAAAATGCAAAATGTCTCAGTTACTTTTTACCTCCGCCACCTAAGGTGGACGAACGTTGTGTTTTCATCCCTGTTTGTCTGTCTGTGAGAAGGATATCTCAAAATGTTATAGATGGATTCGGACGAAACTTGGTGGGCAGGTTGGGTGTCTGACAAGGACAAATATATTCGATTTTGGTGAAGATCTGAATATGGATTCGGATATGAGAATTATTTAACTTTTTAAGTGATTCTTCACCATTGGGAGATCGGACCTAAAACGATACATCGTCGAATATCTCAAAAAGTTATTGATGGATTTGGACGAACCTTGGTGGGCAGGTTGGTTGTCTGACAAGGAGGAATTGATTTGGTTTTGGTGAAGATTTTTTGAAGATCCGGATCTGGATACAATCATTTTAAAGTAATTCTTCACCATTGTGAGGTGGGGCCAAATTTATGTGTAGCAGGACATTTCAAAAAGTTGTGGATGGGTTATGACAAAATAGGTGGATGAGTCGGGTCGGTGAGAAGAAGAAGCCGATGAGATTTTAGTTCAGGCCCGGATATTCCGGCCGATCAGTGAGGTATAAAACGTAAACTGTTCAGCCTGGCGGAGGTATGCTCCTACCGAGTGCCGTTCTAGTTGTCGCCACCTCTCCGACAATATCGAAGACGGGGATATTAAAATGAGCTCCGACCGACCGATCATCTGTCCATGTACTTTTATGTACTTGATATTTAAAAAACCGTTGAACATTTCACTCTCGTATGGCAGATATCTATTCTTCATGACAATATCTCAAGTGGATTAGATCACGGCTCCAATTGGCTGAATTATGTTGCAATGGCAACCATCTCAGTAACTTGGCCTGTGTACTTGATATTATAAAAACGTTTAAGATTTAGCTTTGACATTTCACATGTAGCCGATTACTCATGACACCCAAAGGGCATGGGACCAAGAGTATCAGCTCCTTGTTTAAATTGTTTCGTTTCGTTTACTAAAATATTTGAATACTAGGATCCGGATCTTCACCAAAATCGAATCAATTCGTCCTTGTCACACATCCAACATATCTACCAAGTTTCGACTGAATTTGTCCATAACCTTTTGAGATATCCTGCTCACAGACAAACAAACAGGGGTGAAAACATAACCTATGTCCATCTTCAGTAGAGGTGGTAATCATGAGAATGGACTATCCCTATCGACCTATCCCAATGCTGCTTCCTCTATCCCAATGCTGCTTCCTCTATCCCAATGCTGCTTCCTCTATCCCAATGCTGCTTCTTCTATCCCAATGCTGCTTCTATCCCAATGCTGCTTCTTCTATCCCAATGCTGCTTCTTCTATCCCAATGCTGCTTCTTCTATCCCAATGCTGCTTCTTCTATCCCAATGCTGCTTCTTCTATCCCAATGCTGCTTCTTCTATCCCAATGCTGCTTCTTCTATCCCAATGCTGCTTCTTCTATCCCAATGCTGCTTCTTCTATCCCAATGCTGCTTCTTCTATCCCAATGCTTCTTCTTCTATCCCAATGCTGCTTCCCCAATTCCAATGCTGCTTCCCCAATTCCAATGCTGCTTCTTCTATCCCAATGCTGCTTGCTCCATCCCAGGGCTGCTTCTTATATCCAAATGCTGCTTCCTCCATCCCAATACTGCTTCTCCTATCCCAATGCTGCTTCCTCTATCCCAATGCTGCTTCCTCTATCCCAATGCTGCTTCTTCTATCCCAATGCTGCTTCTTCTATCCCAATGCTGCTTCTTCTATCCCAATGCTGCTTCTTCTATCCCAATGCTGCTTCTTCTATCCCAATGCTGCTTCTTCTATCCCAATGCTGCTTCTTCTATCCCAATGCTGCTTCTTCTATCCCAATGCTGCTTCTTCTATCCCAATGCTGCTTCTTCTATCCCAATGCTGCTTCTTCTATCCCAATGCTTCTTCTTCTATCCCAATGCTGCTTCCCCAATTCCAATGCTGCTTCCCCAATTCCAATGCTGCTTCTTCTATCCCAATGCTGCTTGCTCCATCCCAGGGCTGCTTCTTATATCCAAATGCTGCTTCCTCCATCCCAATACTGCTTCTCCTATCCCAATGCTGCTTCCTCTATCCCAATGCTGCTTCCTCTATCCCAATGCTGCTTCTCCGATCCCATTGCTGCTTCTCCGATCCCATTGCTGCTTCTCCGATCCCATTGCTGCTTCCTCTATCCCATTGCTGCTTCCTCTATCCCAATGCTGCTTCCTCTATCCAAATGCTGCTTCCTCTATCCCAATGCTGCTTCCTCTATCTCAATGCTGCTTCTTCTATCCCAATGCTGCTTCCCCAATCCCAATGCTGCTTCCCCAATCCCAATGCTGCTTCCTCTATCCCAATACTGCTTCTCCTATCCCAATGCTGCTTCTCCTATCCCATTGCTGCTTCCCCTATCCCAATGCTGCTTCTTCTATCCCAATGCTGCTTCTTCTATCCCAATGCTGCTTCTTCTATCCCAATGCTGCTTCTTCTATCCCAATGCTGCTTCTTCTATCCCAATGCTGCTTCTTCTATCCCAATGCTGCTTTTTCTATCCCAATGCTGCTTCCGCCATCCCAGTGCTGCTTCCCCAATCCCAATGCTGCTTCCTCTATGCCAATACTGCTTCCCCTATCCCAATGCTGCTTTCTCTATGCCAATGCTGCTACCCTTATCCCAATGCTGCTACCCTTATCCCAATGCTGCTACCCTTATCCCAATGCTGCTACCCTTATCCCAATGCTGCTTCCCCAATCCCAATGCTGCTTCCTCTATCCCAATGCTGCTTCCTCTATCCCAATGATGCTTCCTCTATCCCAATGCTGCTTCTTCTATCCCAATGCTGCTTCTGCTATCCCAATGCTGCTTCTATCGCAATGCTGCTTCCCCAATCCCAATGCTGCTTCCCCAATCCCAATGCTGCTTCCCCAATCCCAATGCTGCTTCCCCAATCCCAATGCTGCTTCACCAATCCCAATGCTGCTTCACCAATCCCAATGCTGCTTCACCAATCCCAATGCTGCTACCCCCATCCCAATGCTGCTACCCCCATCCCAATGCTGCTACCCCTATCCCAATGCTGCTTCCTCCAGCCCAATGCTGCTTCCTCTATCCCAATGCTGCTTCCTCTATCCCAATGCTGCTTCCTCTATCCCAATGCTGCTTCCTCTATCCCAATGCTGCTTCCTCTATCCCAATGCTGCTTCCTCTATCCCAATGCTGCTTCCTCTATCCCAATGCTGCTTCCTCTATCCCAATGCTGCCACCCTTATCACAATGCTGCCACCCTTATCCCAATGCTGCTACCCTTATCCCAATGCTGCTACCCATATCCCAATGCTGCTACCCATATCCCAATGCTGCTACCCATATCCCAATGCTGCTACCCATATCCCAATGCTGCTACCCTTATCCCAATGCTGCTACCCATATCCCAATGCTGCTACCCATATCCCAATGCTGCTACCCATATCCCAATGCTGCTTCCTCTATCCCAATGCTGCTTCCTCTATCCCAATGCTGCTTCCTCTATCCTAATGCTGCTACCCATATCCCAATGCTGCTTCCTCTATCCCAATGCTGCTTCCTCTATCCTAATGCTGCTTCACCTATCCCAATGAAGGGTATATTTTAAGGTAGGTAATGTTTTGCATTTTGGTGGTGGGTTTTTATTTTGTGTCTGCAGATGTTGCTAGCAGACAGAGCTTACCTCCACCTTTCAGGAAACACCAGTATGGTAAGTTTTATTCAGTATATACCGTACATAGTTCATTGGTGGTTTGGGAACATATTGTTGTGGATATGAGGATTGTGTTTTTTTATTGTGTTTTTTATTATTACTGCTTTATTCTGGACCCTCTTTACTCCAGTTATGTATAAAGGTCAAAGGGCGTCCCATAATTAGGTCATAAACAATCACGTCAGCCAATCATAGATTTCCCCCTTGTTGATAGTTATATCTTTATTATGTGTATTAGGGTAAGGCCTTGTCTTCCATTAAGATGACACTCCATTGCACCAAGTGAAACAAGATAGATTCCCTTTCATTCCCATTCCCAAAATCTCCATTTCCAGCTACATCCCCTCCAAGTCTCCATTGCCAACCGCACTGGGCAGTTTGCCAGGTTTGTTACAGCGGTGGGTTGCTGATTTCGCCCCAAAGCCGCCATTAAGCATGTGCTCAGCTCGGGGAAGAAGGGCGTGCCCGCTCATCGTCATCAAGGGCGGAGCCAGAGGGCCGTGCCGACCAATCAGGGCCGAGGCGAGCTGACCGATGGGCGTGTCCTGAAGGCCGGCGGCTTGATTGCCTGAGGCGCTATAAAAGCGTGCGCTCAAGAAGCAAGGAGTTGAGTTGTTGAGTTGAGTGGTTGGACCAGATGAGCTTTTACAGAAGTGGTTGGACCAGATGAGCTTTTACAGAAGTGGTTGGACCAGATGAGCTTTTACAGAAGCAGATGAGCTTTGACAAGACGAGAGAGATGAGTCCTGAAAAGAGCACGCGACGTCCACACAGCCGCAGCAGCAGCAGCCACAGCAGCAACAACAGCAGCTTGGGGCCTGGACGGCAGTTTTGAGCAGGGCCGCGAAGGAACGGCGGCTGCTAAACGCGCCGATCGTGCTGCAGTATCCGTTGGACCTTCCTCTCCCTCCAGCCATCCACCTCCTGCCTTTCCATCCTTTTGTGTACGTGAGTTTCTTCTGTGTGTCTTGTCCCTGGGTTAATTAAGACTGTAGGTAAGCTAGCATTGCACTGTGTCTCTGAATTCTTCTGTAAATTATTTTCTTATCTTTCCTTCTTCCTTGGTTTCTTTCATTCCTGTACATAGTAATAAATTATATTGGTATTCCTTACCCTTTGTCTTCCTTCTTCTTCACATCCTTTGCTTTAGTCTTTTCCCCATTGAATATCTGTGGCGCGATCCGGCCAACGTTCAGGAATCGGGTTAGTCGGGGTAACTGTTCGGCCGTGGTGCCATCCGCTCGGCAAACCAACATCTTATCCGCGGTCCGTAACAATTGGTGTCAGGAGTGTCGGATTCGAACCTGGGACTAAATTTATTTAGCCCAAATTTTGGAACACCAATTGTGTTATTGGCAGTAACAATTGGTGTCGGGAGCGGGGTCGGACCCGAAGCGCACTTAACGCGCTCAAAATTACGAGCTGCCGAAATTTGTTTTGTTTAAAAAAAAAACCCGAATTTTGAAATCGCGCCATGGCTAGTCAAGGCAATCGGATGCCGGTGGGGGAACTAGAAGAGGGGTTAGGAGTAACCCAGGATCAGAGGGAGGAGAACAATGAGGTGGTTGAGGAGGTTTCAGGCGCGCAAGATGGCGCTCTCGCGCACGAGGTTACGGGTGCGCAAAATGGTGCCTCGCACATGGCTACGGTGGCCGCGCCCGCCGCACAAGTGGGAGGGATTGACATGCAGGCCCTCATTGCGCAGCTGCAGGCAGCGGTACAGATTAGTATGGGGAGCAAAATGGAGGCCCTTATGGCCAAGAATAGTGAGCAATTGGGAAACCAAATTGGAGCAATGAGGGACGAAGCGAGGGCTGATAGTGAGCGAACAAGGGACGAAGCGAGGGCTGATAGTGAGCAATTAGAGGGCCAAATGGGGGTAATGGGGGACGAAGTAAGGGGTACCAATGCCCAAATTAAGGGGTTAGACAAGAAATTTGAGGGGTTAGACAATGGGATAGAAGGGGTGAAACATGGGTTAACAGGGGTGGAAAATAGAATGGCTGCCCAGGAGAATCAGATAGAGGGGGTGAAAAATGGGTTAAGGGGGCTAGAAGATAGGATGGAAGGCAAATTGCGGGAAGTAGGGGAGCAATCCGCCCGGGAAAATCAAACGGATGGGGAACCAGATAGAGGAGGTGAAAATCGGGTTAGAAAGTAAATTGGATGCTCAGAAGGATGAATTGGGACAGATGAGGGTGGCATCTACTAAGGAGATGAAGGAGGAGATACGACGAGGTGTAAGCGAGGAGGTCTCGGGGGTACGCGAGGAGGTAAAGCGAGGTGAAAAGCATATGGAGAAAGAGGTGAGGAATAATACGGCTAGGTTACAGGGGGGAATAGAGGGCCTGACGCAGGAGGTGGAACAGCTGACGGTGGGACAGACGGAGTTAGCGGAGCAGGTACAAAAGAACACTGCGGTACTAGGAGGGTTAAAAGCGACACAAAAAGAACTAAGAGACGACTTGATAGCGACGAAGAGGCAATGTCAGATGGTACGTGAGGGACTGACAACGAGGTTGGACGAGGTGACAAGTAATGGAGACGAAGGACCGGGAGGTGAGGGCGCACATAGAAACGGTCAAGGTAGCCTTAGAGGACGAGATAGAGGAGACGCACCGGGAAATAAAAGAGGTGAAGCAAAAGTTAAAGGAGGTGGAAGAGGGGGTGAGTGAAACTAAGAAGAGACGGAGGGAAACTAAGAGAAAAATAAAGGAGGAGGTAATGGAATTGGTACAAGGTCTGTGCTCGAATCGTGATGATGTGCTCGCTAACCAAATAAAGAGTTTGCAGGTGGCGAAGGAGGTGCGGAGACGAGGTGCCAAGGTGAGTGGCGATATACGAGGAAATGTATATGATGTGAGGGGAGCTTCAGTCGGCTTGGGGGTTGATTTGGATCCGGGTGTTCGTGAGAGGCCGTTGGTGAAGTGTGCGACAGGTACGGTGTGCGAAGGAGGAGGTGTGCGAGAATGTCCGACTCTGGGGTGTGTGAGGAAAAAGTGCGCGCCGAGGAGTGAGTGTGCTGTCGAGAGTGAGTTGGTCGTAGCGCGTGTGCGAGGGAGCACATGGAAGCGCGTTGTGGTGAGTGTTACAGAGGATGTAACGGAAGCATGCACGCCTGTGGTGAGTGAGTGTTACGGAGGAAGTAACGAGAGAGTGTGCGCGAGAAAGGTGTGTAACGGACGGGTGCATGAGGAAAGAGTGCGCTGTCAAAAGTAAGGGTGAGTGCGCGACCGAGTGTGGAGGTGAGAGTAGTGAGAGTGACACGGAGCGTGAGTTGGTTGTGGCAGGTGAGAGAGGATGTACACCTGGAATGGAAGGATGCACACCTGGAATGGTAGAGCGTGTGTGGCAATGCACACTTGAGTTGGTCGTGAGGCACGTGATTGGCTGTGCAAGTGAGAACACACCTGTGGTTGTCACAGAGGAGGTGACCGAGGAGGGGCGCGAAGAGGTGTGCGAACGACGAGTGTGTGCAAAGGTGTGCGGTGGTCAGGTGTGTGACAAAATCTGTAAGCGGATGAGTGTATCTGAGTGTGTCAGGGAAGGTGCAATGACAAAGAGCATGGAGACGGCTGGATGTATGAGCAAGGAACGGGCTGCGGGGTGTGAGCATGCAAGTGGAGCATCGACGGTAACCGGGTTAGTGGTTAGAGCGACGTATAGCCGAATCGGGCCCTCGGTGCGCGCCGGGCAGCTTCGCGTGCCGCGAGGACCAGCGGGGATCCGAACCACGGCGGTTTCGAAAGAACCGCCGTACACGATCCACGCTGGGCCTCGCTTTGAACGGCCGCGTCCGTGCTCCACTAGGCGGAGCGGGCAGCCCGATAGGAAGGGTCGTCATGGCGACCCCTTTTTGCTGAGGCGTTCCGGCAGGTTGAGATCGGGCCATTGGACGGCTCTGTGCCGAGATGGTGCGTGGGATCTCGGCCCGGGTAAGCGTCCTTCCCTGCACCGAATGCCGGACGTATCCAACCGCCGGCATCAAGCAACCCGCATTCATTGCTCGGCCGTGCGAAGCCGGGCTGTAGAAGTGAATTGGCGCACCGAGAGGCACTAGTGAGTAGACTGTGATGATGAGGATAGTGTTTTGGACCCGAAATTAGAAAAAGGCAAAATTTGATGATTGGCAAAGGATTGGCAGTGATGATTGGTAGAGTGATTGGCAAATTTTTGATTTGTTGAATTTGGACGAGCCAAATTGGTATTGGGAGATACCCGATGTGGGGGGATGGCAACTCTGCCCTCTCTCACAGCGGGAACAAAGGAGCACTAGTTATGGGGTTTATGGCAGTGAAAACTAGCCCGGGAGGGTTAGGATATAATGATAGGGACCTAGAAGATGACAATAGGTAACGTTAAGATTAGTTAGTGACAATGATACCTGTAGTGGGGACGCAGGTAGATTAGTGTGGATGATAATGACGTGGTATGTGCTTAGTTTAAAGGGAAGACGGGGAGCACTAAGTTAGCAGGGCACCAGGTAGATTAGATGATGCCGTGTGTGTGGTGAACAGGTGTGATTGCACAGGTGTGCAACTGAACAGGTGTATGGAGCAGTGTTTGAGTGAGTGATGGTGATGAGTATTGTGCTGACCAAATGGTCCAGGAAGGACGGAGGGTGCAGGTGGCACCAGGTAAGATTGCACAGGTGTGCAACTACAGGTGAATGAAGAATGGTTGTATGGAATAAATGGTATGGAATATATGGAGTATTGGAATGGATGGTCTTGGAGTGAGTATGGTGGAAATTGTGGAGTGGAGTGGATGGTGCGAAGGTGTGAATGGAGGAAGAGTGGACCCCCATCACGAATACCCGGGGCGGGTAGTGTAAGTGTTAGGTAGAGGGTACAGGTAAATTGTGGTTGGATATTGGCATCTGTGGTGTGGGTGAAAGAATGGTATTTGGATGGGTGCATTAGTGTTGTGGAAATGGCTGGGCGTGTAGCCTGTTAGTGTGTGTAGTTGGTTTGGGCACTCCACCACTGTGAGGATGTCGGCCAGGTGAGGCCGCAGGTGGGCTCTGGGAGCCGGTAGAGTTGTTGTGGATGGGGCCCGAGGATCCGGAGGATGGACCCGGGTAGCCCAGTGCCAGAGGGCACCGAGGGGTGACAGAGCCAGGAGGGGCCTTCCCCAGTTAGATAGGTTAGGTAAGGAGCAGGTAAGCTCGGAGGCAACTACAGTGGTGGAGGTGTGCAGGTGGGTAGGCCTGCTGGGAGAGCTACACGCCCCAGCCCAGAAATTGTGCAAGGGCACCGGGAGATGAATCGGGGGAGTGAGACCCCAAATTGAGAAACACCACAGTTTGGTCAATGGGAATTTGGTTTTTAAAACCACATAGAGTAAGATTGCCAATGGTTTGGCAGGGAAAGACCCCGGGTAGTGTAAAGTGTGTTAAAGTCATTTAGAGGATAGTTAGGATTGAAGTCTCCTTGCACCATCTGCATCCACTCACCTGAGATGACGTACCTCCACACCATGCCAGGTGGTTTTTGTTATTTTTATGATGCAAATGTTTTGGATTGTGAGACACATCATGACGTGGGTGTGACATTGTGCTTGATGTTCCATCTCTCCCTCCTTATGAGGATTGATGATGAATTGGTGATGGCAAATTTTGGTTAGAGGGATTGTGGAGACGAATTTGGTATAGGGGAAATATGGGGAAGACGTGACATTAGCGACGAATTTGTAAATGTGTAGATTTTTGTAAATATGGGGTAAGGGCAAGGGTAGAGTAGGTGACAGGGGGGGGGGGGGTGACGTACGGTAGGGACGAGCTTTCTCACTTCGCTCTCCGTACGCACTTCACCTTGCATTGCCTTGATTGATGTGTACCCTTGTGACCTTACCCCTCGCTCATCTGTCTTTCCCCCCTTTGTCTCCCACATGAGGATCTGTGCGCCACTGGGCGCCGAGGGGAGCGTGCGTGAGTCCACCATTGTGCGCCCGGAACTCCCAGAACCAGCTGTCTGCATCGATGCACCACATTATGGACCACATGTCTGTGGCCGAGCACCACTTATGGACCCCATGTGGGGCATGGCCCCTCTGCTGGAACCGGCCATGAAGGCCCGAAATCTTGCTGGCGGACTTTGGCCACAGGGCACCGATGCCCCACAGGTGAACCACACTAGTCGGCCCCTGTGGGCCATAAATAAATAAAAATGGACACGTTGGATGCATTTCATTTTATGTTCAAATAGGCCGCCAGTAGGAAAAAATGAAAGAAAATGACATCTGGAAGAAAGCAAATAGCCAGCAGAGGGAGCCGAAGAGCAAGAGACCACCTGCAGGGTTAGGGGTTGTTGGTTTATTTTTATTGATGACAGTGATGACTGTGCACCGAATGGTGCTTGAGGGTGTGTTGGTGCATTTTGGGTGCTTTCATGGTGCGTCGATGCAGAGCAGACTGTCTCTCCCCCCCAAAAGAACAATCACAGGTTCTGGGTTAGTTTTGTAAATAAAAGCAGAGCCATTGTAAATAATGCTCCCCACCATCAGTGTATAGTTTGAAGACCATTCCGCAATTCGGTTAGCTGTGGGCGTGAATCTGTTAGGCAGGGTGCAATGGAGCAGCGGGACATATTTATTTATGTTTTAAAACTGTCGCACTCAGGGTCAGGTTAAAAGTAGAGGGAACTACACCTACTTGTCACACTAAGTTAAAGTTATAGGCCCGGGACGTGCCTAAGAGGAGGAGGGTGCAGTGTTGTGGATATGAGGATTGTGTTTTTTTATTGTTTTTTATTATTAGTGCTTTATTCTGGACCCTCCTTACTCCAGTTATGTATAAAGGTCAAAGGGTGTCCCATAATTAGGTCATAAACAATCACGTCAGCCAATCATAGATTTCCCCCTTGTTGATAGTTATATCTTTATTATGTGTATTAGGGTAAGGCCTTGTCTTCCATTAAGATGACACTCCATTGCACCAAGTGAAATAAGATAGATTCCCTTTCATCCCCATTCCCAAAATCTCCATTTCCAGCTACATCCCCTCCAAGTCTCCATTGCCAACCGCACTGGGCAGTTTTCCAGGTTTGTTACAGCGGTGGGTTGCTGATTTCGCCCCAAAGCCGCCATTAAGCATGTGCTCAGCTCGGGGAAGAAGGGCGTGCCCGCCCATTGTCATCAAGGGCGGAGCCAGAGGGCCGTGCCGACCAATCAGGGCCGAGGCGAGCTGACCGATGGGCGTGTCCTGAAGGCCGGCGGCTTGATCGCCTGAGGCGCTATAAAAGTGCGCGCGCAAGAAGAAAGGAGTTGAGTTGTTGAGTTGAGTGGTTGGACCAGATGAGCTTTTACAGAAGTGGTTGGACCAGATGAGCTTTTACAGAAGCAGATGAGCTTTGACAAGACGAGAGAGACGAGTCCTGAAAAGAGCACGCGATGTCCACACAGCCGCAGCAGCAGCAGCCACAGCAGCAACAACAGCAGCTTGGGGCCTGGACGGCAGTTTTGAGCAGGGCCGCGAAGGAACGGCGGCTGCTAAACGCGCCGATCTTGCTGCAGTATCCGTTGGACCTTCCTCTCCCTCCAGCCATTCACCTCCTGCCTTTCCATCCTTTTGTGTACGTGAGTTTGTTCTGTGTGTCTCGTCCCTGGGTTAATTAAGACTGTTGGTAAGCTAGCGTTGCACTGTGTCTCTGAATTCTTCTGTAAATTATTTTCTTATCTTTCCTTCTTCCTTGGTTTCTTTCAATCCTGTACATAGTAATAAATTATATTGGTATTCCTTACCCTTTGTCTTCCTTCTTCTTCACATCCTTCGCTTTAGTCTTTTCCCCATTGAATATCTGTGGCGCGATCCGGCCAACGTTCAGGAATCGGGTTAGTCGGGGTAACTGTTCGGCCGCGGTGCCATCCGCTCGGCAAACCAACATCTTATCCGCGGTCCGTAACAATATACAGTCATGTGAAAAAGTAAGTACACCCCGTGTAAAGTTTTGACTTTTTCAACATATTTCAACATACAGCTATTTGATCTTCATTTCAACTATATTGATAGATAAAGGTGATATAATATAACAAATATCATGAAACATTTACATTTTGTAGTCCATTGTATAATTTAAATAAACATAAATGCAAATTTCGCATGTGGAAAAAGTAAGTACCCCCTTGGCTCTAATAGGTGGTATTGCCCCCTTTGGCAGAAACAACCTCAAGTAGGTGTTTCTTATAACTGTCTACCAGTCTCTGACATCGACTGGGAGAAATTTTTGCCCACTCCTCCATGCAGAATTCTTTCAGCTGTGCGATGTTTGAGGGGTTTCTTGTATGCACAGCTCGTTTCAAATCCCCCCACATCTCGATGGGATTTAGATCCTGGCTTTGACTTGGCCATTCCAGATCCCTCCATTTCTTTCTTTTCAGCCATTCCTTGGTGGATTTACTGGTATGTTTAGGGTCATTGTCATGTTGCAAGGTCCACCTTCGGTTGAGCTTCAACCTTCCGACAGATGGCCTCACATTATCCTCAAGCACACTCTGGTACAATGAAGAATTCAAAGTGGATTATATCATGGTGGGCTTCCCAGGCCCTGATGCAGCAAAGCTGCCCCAAACCATAATATTTCCACCACCATGCTTTACAGTTGGTATCAGGTTCTTGTGGTCAAATGCTGTCTTTGGTTTTCGCCAAACATGTCTTCTGGTATTGTGGCCAAATAGCTCTACCTTTGACTCATCTGTCCAGAGCACATTGTTCCAGAAGTGCTGGTCTTTGCGCAGGTGTTCATTGGCAAACTTTAGTCTTGCCCTGATGTTCTTTCTGGACAGCAAAGGTTTCCGCCTGGCACACCTCCCATGTAGATCAAATTTGTGCAGCCTCTTTCTAATGGTAGACTCGTGCACTTTGACATCAACAGTGGCAAGAGCTACCTGTAGGTCCCGTGATGACATTCTGCTCTCGGGCTGAACTTGCTGGGGCGGCCAGGCCTGAACAAGTTGGCAGTTGTTTGGAACCTTCTCCACTTGTAGATGATCTTCCGGACAGTCGAATGATTGATTTCAAATTGTTTGGAGATCTTTTAAATCCCCTCCCAGACTCGAAGGCATCTATAACCTTCTTTCTGAAGGCCTCAGAGAGCTCTTTTGATCGAGGCATGGTGACGCCGCACAATTCAACAACAAAGAGCAAACCAAACGAAATGTCTGGGGTTTAAATAAGACAGGTTCCTCCAAGATCCTCTCTAACGATGTTCTAATCATTTGCACCTGAGTTGGTGCACCTGATTCTAATTTTAGGTATTTGAAGTAGTGATAAATGTAGGGGTGTACTTACTTTTCCACATGCAAAATTTGTATTTATGTTTATTTAAATTATACAATGGGCTACAAAATGTAAATGTTTCATGATATTTGTTATATTATATCACCTTTATCTTTCAATATTGTTGAAATGAAGATCAAATAGCTGTATGTTGAAATATGTTGAAAAAGTCAAAACTTTACATGGGGTGTACTTACTTTTTCACGTGACTGTACCTGACGCATACTTAGAAGCATACCTTCACTGGGATGCTACTGTATGTATGCGTTCCCCCCTATCTATCATCTTCCTGTACACGGATGCCAAACGCACCTTCCTGTACACGGATGCCAAACGCACCTTCCTGTACACGGATGCCAAACGCACCTTCCTGTACACGGATGCCAAACGCACCTTCCTGTACACGGATGCCAAACGCACCTTCCTGTACACGGATGCCAAACGCACCTTCCTGTACACGGATGCCAAACGCACCTTCCTGTACACGGATGCCAAACGCATCTTCCTGTACACGGATGCCAAACGCACCTTCCTGGACACGGATGCCAAACGCACCTTCCTGGACACGGATGCCAAACGCACCTTCCTGTACACGGATGCCAAACGCACCTTCCTGTACACGGATGCCAAACGCACCTTCCTGTACACGGATGCCAAACGCACCTTCCTGTACACGGATGCCAAACGCACCTTCCTGTACACGGATGCCAAACGCACCTTCCTGTACACGGATGCCAAACGCACCTTCCTGTACACGGATGCCAAACGCATCTTCCTGTACACGGATGCCAAACGCACCTTCCTGTACACGGATGCCAAACGCACCTTCCTGTACACGGATGCCAAACGCACCTTCCTGTACACGGATGCCAAACGCACCTTCCTGTACACGGATGCCAAACGCACCTTCCTGTACACGGATGCCAAACGCACCTTCCTGTACACGGATGCCAAACGCACCTTCCTGTACACGGATGCCAAACGCACCTTCCTGTACACGGATGCCAAACGCACCTTCCTGTACACGGATGCCAAACGCACCTTCCTGTACACGGATGCCAAACGCACCTTCCTGTACACAGATGCCAACACAACTTCCTGTGCACGGATCGTTAATCATTTTCCCCTTGTTTTAGTTTTCAATATCACCTTTCAATATCACCTTTCAATATCACCTTTCAATATCACCTTTCGATATCACCTTTCGATATCACCTTTCGATATCACCTTTCGATATCACCTTTCGATATCACCTTTCGATATCACCTTTCGATATCACCTTTCAATATCACCTTTCAATATCACCTTTCGATATCACCTTTCAATATCACCTTTCAATATCACCTTTCAATATCACCTTTCAATATCACCTTTCAATATCACCTTTCAATATCACCTTTCAATATCACCTTTCGATATCACCTTTCAATATCACCTTTCAATATCACCTTTCAATATCACCTTTCGATATCACCTTTCAATATCACCTTTCGATATCACCTTTCGATATCACCTTTCGATATGACCTTTCAATATCACCTTTCAATATCACCTTTCAATATCACCTTTCAATATCACCTTTCAATATCACCTTTCGATATCACCTTTCGATATCACCTTTCCATATCACCTTTCGGTATCACCTTTCGATATCACCTTTCGATATCACCTTTCGATATCACCTTTCAATATCACCTTTCAATATCACCTGTGCTTGTTAAGTGTCAGTTTCTCACCGCTCGTATTTCTGATGTTGTTTTTCAACTCATTGCTTTTTCTCCTTGGACGCGGAAGGTTACCAGGGAAACGGAGACTAACATGTCCCACATAAGTGGATGATTGGCAGAAGGAAAAGGGAAGGAAATACCTTTCAATCATTGTAATTGTTTACCTTTCATGTCACATGACTATTTGCTTTATTTCATTTTCTTCCATAGATACATTAAAGATCATCCACAAGCCCCATGGTGCAAAGGTAAGTCGATGATTGTGCTCTTGATTTTCAGTTACAGCTTCACCTGATGGATTCTCCCCAAAATTGAGGTATGCTAATCGACGTGGGGAGCGAGCAGAATGTGACGTTTTTGGCGTTAACCCTTCGTTGGAGCAAAATATTTATTAAACAAAGGGTTAATGTCCGACGTCAACTTCTGTATGCTTCCCACGGTGGTTCGATTACCTTGATCGATGTTCTGATGTCATCCACCTTTTTTAACAATCGCTGACTCCCAAGATGCACATGAACTCATTTCAGATTTTGAAGAGTTTTATATATTTATTTTTTGTTAATGACTTTGTTTTGTTTGTAGACTAATGAATTGGTGGTGAGTCTGGAGGATGATGATGAGCTGATGCTCAATCCAGACGGAGCTCTTGACACGTCTGGTATATGTAAGTCAGACTGGTGTGTACAGACTGTGAGCATGGTCCAATGTCCATGGTCACCCTTACGCACAGGTATCAGGAGCAGGGTGCTAGGAATAAAGACTGTGGAGTAAATAGGTGCACATGCTTCTCAGAGTTTATACCAGGAGAGCTTTTGAATCCAAATGAACAGGTGTTGGCCAGTTCTGAAAATGACAGAAGTATTGGAGTGGAAATCCCTGCCGTGTTTTTTCACTACTCACGTAACAGCCATTCTGTGATTTTATTGCTGATACCTTGTCGCAACCTACCTCATGAAACATTCAAGCCGACATTGTCCAACAAGACCCGGTATGATTGGCTGATTCAACACAAGCTTCGAATACGTGACTTTTGAAATGATGTATGAATTATAAACGAGGCCTTTTGCACACGCAGTGTGTGTGTGTGTGTGTGTGTGTGTGTGTGTGTGTGTGTGTGTGTGTGTGTGTGTGTGTGTGTGTGTCTACACGGACTCATTCGGCTCGACAGGCACTTTTGACCTGCCGTTGCAAGTCTGTGATTAAAATCGTCTTTTAAACACATTTTTCAACATTTAGACAAATGAGCGGCAAATTTAACTCGTGGAAATAGAGGAAATATGACAAATATCTGTGGATGAGACTGAGAGGTGTTGATATCCTATAATTTCTTGTTAATACAATTACCTGCCGCAGTGAATATATTGTTATGTCGGTGGGGTAGTGACATATATAGATTTAGGTAGACCTGCGTAGGTATTATGCTCTGGCTGTCGTGATAGGGAACCCCACATGTAATAAGTTCTGTTTAGGCGGTTTGTTCGTGTAAGTGTATCTTTGTTATCATACAAGGATTATCGTTGTGTTCGATAGAGTAGGGATTATGTTAATTCCCCTGTGTGTCAAACCTGTGATCATTCCATTGTCCCGTATGGCAACGCACCTAGACACTAGTTAGGAATCCATCCCCATTAGCACATACACTAATAACAAATTCCCCCCCCCTCCCACAAGAAAACTGACCGCAAGAACAGACAGGAAGCGCCCACGAATTACCCCGACTTGGAGACAAACATTGCTCAGGCAGGCTGAGGCCACGCCCACCTCGCGATGGATTGGTAAAAGCGTTTGATGGAGAGATCACATCACTGGTAGGGAGGGCCAATCGGCACGTACCTGAAGCCCAGAGACAATAAGGAGCCAGCTGATTGGCCAAGGGGGATCAATAAAAGTGAGGAGAGACCGACATTTTCTCTCTCCCTTTGTGCTCACGGTTTGGACTGCTCACTTGCGTTTGGACCTTCCACCTGCCCTGGACTTCCCTTACGTTCTGCTGGATTGTCTTGCCTTCGGACTTTGGTGGAGAGACGGTTGAGTGAGCACGAAGATTTGGGTTCTCAGTGCGAGCGACGGGCGTACCAGCACGGCTTGCCACTGCAGCGTGGAGAAGCAGGGGCGATGCTTGCCGCTGTGCAGCGTACGCGGGCCTAGCAGCATGTGAACGAGGGCACGAGAGGTCTTATCGAGGCCTAGTGAACGGGGGTGCATCGGGGCCTTGTTCCCACCAACCGGAGCCGCGTCGGACGACTGCATTCGGAGCCTGACGATCCCTGACACTGCAGCCAGACAAAGCTTAGCCAGCACAAACACACACCCGACGCGTTTCTTTTATTATATCCCCATTTGTCCATGTTCTAAGTCTATGTGTAGGAGCGCTCATTAGGGGGTTTAGTAACCGTCGCGTTCATTGTTCTCGGGGGCCAGCAATAAAGCCGTGTTTATTTTGGTACATGAAATCGTGTTCGTTGAGTTTATTAATTTGCAGGGTTGAAGACTGCGCGTGGGACCGACAGGTAAAAGCTCCCGCTTCTTCAGCCTCTCTCTCCCACGCCCCCCCCCACCCCCCTCTCTCCCCCTCCCCCGCGCTTGCATAGTGAAATCCGCCATTGAATAACGCCTCAAAGTAAGCTCAATTGGTCATCTGTGGGCGCTCCGTCTTAACAAAGCTATCCACAGGACAATATGTATAACACACACACAATGAAGGACGCTCCTTCTTTTAGCAATAGATGCAAAAATCTAGTATAATTTATATTGTGCCCCCGGAACCAAACAAACAATGTATTTGTAACAGTCCTCAGAGCTCCTGTAGCTCCCACCCCGCAAGATGATTATAGTAAATATCATTTTAAACATACCCTGCACATTCATAAGCCCCAGACATGTCCTCCTCATCGGTGTTAAGCAACCAATCCAGATGAATGGTCCATTCACTGGTAGTGATCCGTCAGGGGTGTGTGTACCATACGCCGTTCTACTTGCGCTGAGTTGGTCTCCATGTGGTTGGGAGTTTGCAGTACGAGCAGATGCCCGTTCGGTGATCTGAGAAAGTTCTCCAATTCCTTCCTTGTGCAGAGGCACAACCTTTTCTCTCAGGTACTTTTCCGAGTATTTTCAGATTATGTCACACAAATAGACTATTGTAAACTCGCTCGAAAACGGCATCAAGTTACCCTTCCTGATTCTAGTCTGTACTCAGTTTAAGTCTCAAGGGGGAGCGTGTTTTACATGCTTGGACAAGGATATCGACAAACAAACAAACATCATTGTAGTTTTAAATTAATTACAAGGACATTACTGGAAAATGGACAAATGAATGTAATAAATGGCATTTAAACCTGGGATCCTCGCATCATGAACCATCTGCTCAGAAGGGAATGAGTTTTGATTTTTTAAATTATATATTCAGTTCTCACAGAAACAATATTACCTTGTATGCTTGTAGAATTATTTAACGAGAAACCTCCGCTCCCTAAGGAAGGGGCAAGGGATTAGGGGTAATTTTAAGTTGGAAATGGTCATCCCAAATTAGTAGAACATTGTCTTGTACGCCCCGAAAACAACCTTTTCATGACATTACCATCCACGAACAAACAAACAAACGAACAAACAAACAAACGAACAAACAAACAAACACATCTGTTTCAACGCATTCCATTCCTCCGACATCTCCATGACTATAGTTTTCATTATACTATAACACAGATAATTCGCATATTTTAGAATGATTTGTACAACTTCCGGGAGTTTATTTTTTCACGATAACATGTAGTTTTCAAGTTATTTTGTCCCACGGTGCCTCAGTGCATTTGCAGGTGGGATAATTCACCCACTTCTTTTGATAATTACCCACTTTTGCATAAAAATAAAAATCTAACTTGGATATGTCCATCGTAGCTTAGTATAACTTTTCTAAACACACCCACAGTGCAACCACAACTTATTCAGTCCAGCATATGTCTCTCACACACACACTCACACACACACACACACACACACACACACACACACACACACACACAATCACACACACACACACAATCACACACACACATATAATCACACACACACATAATCACACACACACAATCACACACACACACACAATCACACACACACATATAATCACACACACACATAATCACACACACACAAATAATCACACACACACACACACACACATAATCACACACACACACACACACATAATCACACACACACCAATAATCACACACACACACACATAATCACACACACACACACATAATCACACACACACACACACACATAATCACACACACACATAATCACACACACACACAATCACACACACACATAATCACACACACACAAATAATCACACACACACACATAATCACACACACACACATACACACACACACACATAATCACACACACACACAATCACACACACACATAATCACACACACACATACACACATACGCACACACACACACATAATCACACACACACACACATAATCACACACACACAAATAATCACACACACACACACAAATAATCACACACATACACACACATAATCACACACACACACACATAATCACACACACACACACACACACACATAATCACACACACACACACACACACACACACACACACACACACACATAATCACACATAATCACACACACACACACACACATAATCACACACACACATACACACATACACACATACACACACACACACACATAATCACACACACACACACACACACATAATCACACACACACAAATAATCACACACACAAATAATCACACACACAAATAATCACACACACACATAATCACACACACACACATAATCACACACACACATAATCACACACACACACACACACACACACACACACACACACACACACACACACATAATCACACACACACAAATAATCACACACACACATAATCACACACACACACATAATCACACACACACATAATCACACACACACACACACACACACACATAATCACACACACACACACACACACACACATAATCACACACACACACAATCACACACACATAATCACACACACATACACACACAAACACACACACACATAATCACACACACACACACACATAATCACACACACACACATAATCACACACACACACACACACACACACACACACACACATATATATATATATATATATATATATATATATATATATATATATATATATATATGACTATATGTATATACTCAAACACACAAAACACTATTATTCCCAACTTTTTTTTATTTAAGCTTCAATGTATGACATGTTGGATACAATTATTGTTGCTCTGTTTTGTAGGAACGTTAGTTGACTCGTTTTGTAATTTATGTATTTGAAATGTATCTTTATTTTTTTATTTTTTTTTTGCAGGTCATGAGACAGAGTTGGCATTCTTCAAGATGGAGGAATACTTGAAATTTAAGGATAACCCTGTCACAGTTTGGTGATGTTACAAATATTGTCATGCCCATCCGATGTCCATCATGACGTCGGTTATGTCGGGTGGGGAGGGGTCGGTTCAGAGGGGGTAGAGGAATGGGATGCAGAGCTATTTCTTCCGAGGTCAAATAACCGAGTGGATGGATGTAAGTGTAAATTTACGACAGAGAGGTGAAATAAAAAGAAGCGTAAGTGAATACAATACAATTGGCTAAAGGGGGGAAGCATTTGGGGGTAAAGAGCGAGGGAGAAACCAACATAGAGTATCGGGAAGAGGGCGGTGGACTGTCTTGACAGATAACACAGCCATGGGAATTCCTCCCCACTTCCTGCAGACCAACTGCAGGCACATTGTTGGACGGTGCTCCCGCACTAAGCATGCCGGCTACCTGTTTCTCCTCTCGCACTCACTGAACTTCTCCTCTCGCACTCACTGAACTTCTCCTCTCGCACTCACTGAACTTCTCCTCTCGCACTCACTGAACTTCTCCTCTCGCACTCACTGAACTTCTCCTCTCGCACTCACTGAACTTCTCCTCTCGCACTCACTGAACTTCTCCTCTCGCACTCACTGAACTTCTCCTCTCGCACTCACTGAACTTCTCCTCTCGCACTCACAACTTCTCCTCTCGCCTCCCGGCTCTCCACCGAGGTTTTCCCACTTTATCACTCCACTCTCTACAATACTCCTTGTGTATCTCTGTCTTGTATTGTCCAACCATTCCCCTCCAGAATCTGGTTTGTCTTTCGGTTCTCCCGATCATGGTCAAATCCCGGCATCGGTGTGACGAGTGTCTCGTTAATCATGGGGGGTCAGAATAATGGTAAGGCAGAAAGGTTGTTTCTCTTTTCATTAATAAATTGTTTTCAGAAGGAAAAAAGCATACCTGTCTCCTCGCCTGCCAAGGTAAATAATCCACCGATTGCCCACTTGTCCTCACAAGCATTCTCAACCTAAACCAATGGAAACACAAATTATATAAACAACTACTCTACGTATTAAGTAAATAAACACATTAAAGCAACTAGATCTACATATTACATACGCACATTTCCATTTTTATTACAATATCAATGTAGAACTTTGGCAAACGTTGCAGAGGTTTAATGATCTTCTTTTCTTTTTGAGAAAGCCACTTTTGTTTCATCTTCCGTTCAATTCTCATCTTTTTCCCTTTGAGATTTTTCCTTTGACAATGAAACCATGGTTAGTAAATGTTTGGATGTCATTTTGAGTGCATGTTTCACATTGTTTTACCTTGTACGCAGCTGTTGCCTTTTTGATGCCTTCACAGGGAAAGTAAGTTGACTTCCGCCTTCTTACTGATGGCGGTTATAACGGATGCTTTTTCTAAACAATTATTACAACACATTGAGAAATGTCAACAAGTTTTTCTGCTGCATTAGTTCTGATGACTCCAATGTACTATTTGGTTTTCCATTACATTACGATTGTACCAGATCCTGATGCTGTGTGGATTCTGCTTCCCTGCTGATCGACCCCTGGTAGCTTGGAACTGTTGCTGCGTTTTTGCCTGAGGAAGAAATATTGAAATGTATCTATCTGGGTTCTTCCCAACATCTTTGTTCTTTTCACATTTCTTTCTACTTTTTCATATTTCTCTCTATTCATTCTAATTTGTTCTTCTTCTTTATTTCTTTCTTTCTTTATCTGTCTGTTTTGGGAGAAGTGAATTCTTGCAGAAATTGTTGTGGAAGGTTCACTTGGCTGCACCTGGATGGGTTTGAGGGTAGAGGAGTAGCAGCTGAAACTTGAATCCTATCCAGGTTCCTTCTGATGACTCCATCTTTGCTCTTGATTTACTTCTTCTGGTTCCTTCTGATGATTCCAATGCAGAATTTGGATTTCCATTTCATTCAATAATGAAAACTCAATTTCATCGAAAGATATTGTTACGGTCCGCGGTTAAGGATGTTGTTTGCCGAGCGAAGGCACCGCGACCTAACAGTTTTCCCCGATTCACCCGATTCACCCAGACGTTGGCCGTATCGCGCCACAGCTATTCAATATGGAAACCTCTAAAGCGACCGAATGTAAAGAGGAAGAAGAAGAAGACGTACTGAGGAATAACAGGTTTTATTAATTGTTTTCACAAGCCAAAGCAAAGAGAGCAGTTGGTTATATACAGAAAATGGAAGGAGCAGGCACACAGTGAAATCTTTAGCTTACCTATACAAGCTTAATTAATAAACCCCAGGACAACGTTAAAGACAGACGGACGATCACACTTACACGGGGAAATGCAGGCAGGAATGAATGGCTTGGCGATGGGTGGCTTTTCGAGGCAAGGAAGGTTCAGCGGGTACTGGGCACGGTCGGGCCAGAAGGCACCGCCGTCAAGAAGCCGAGCTTTGGTCCCAAACTGCGCGGGCGAAGTTCCTCTCTCTGTACTGCTGCCTCGTGCGCTCCTTGCGTTGCCCCGGTCCGCTTTTCCTGCTGCGCGGCACGTTTCACGGCGGCTCGGTCACACCTGCTCGTCTCCAGCGCATCTCCTGGACCCATCTCCGTAAAAGCTCATCTCGCATCCCTTTTGGGAGCGTCCCGCGGCGGGTTATATAGGCCCCGCCCTTCACCCTTTTCGAACCTTCCTCAAACGTTCTCTCTCCGCCCTCTCAAGCCAAACCCCTCGTTCTGGGTTGGATGAGCGGGGCCGACTTACTCCTCCCCTCTATGACGAGGTGGAGACCCGCCTTTCTTCTTCGACGTTACCTCGTGCGTAATGGAGTCAAATGCAGCAAAGTGGACGGCAGATGGAAATGCAGCAAAGTGCCTAAAGAGCCAATTGCAGCAAAGTGCAAACCTGGCACTTGGAAGCTGCCATGGGGCGTCGGAGGGCCTACTCTTATTTAATTCGGTGCAATGAAGAGTCAAACTAGTGGGAAACACATCCTTAGCCTACACAGAGAATAAGGGACTAACTATTTAAAAGGATATATCGTGTCCTGTGTGTAGGTTTATGGAATTAACTAAGAGGACGAGCTGCGACCATTCTTTACATTACGAGGGTCAGTTACACACAACAAAACCATACTTTTCACATTCGTTACACTTTCTCAAAATTGTTACACTTCTCAAATCCGTTACACTTCTCACATCCGTTACAATATTGTTGTGGTTTTGCAATAAAGAACGAACCCCTCTAGTTAATTACATGACAACATGTAGCCTGCAGTAGTCAGTTATTTCTTATTAAATATAAAGATTAGCTCCCTTCCCATTGTGTAATAATTAAAGCAGATATGCGTTGAGTTTAGGCAGGATTCAAACCTTCGTATAGTTGAAGAACAAAGACGTGGTGATGTGCAGGTAGGCGTGGCTAAAATTACAGTCCACGTGATCAACCACGGCTGTGGTAGTAGGCGTGGCTAAAGGTACCGCCCACGTTACCAACAAGCAGCCAATGAGAGGTCGTGGATACGTAAACAACCAATCAGGTCTGGACTCTTCCCCAGCAAAACTCACTAGCAAACTTTGACCAATGAGAGATCATGGACGTGCAAAACAACCAATAAGGTCTGGACACTTCTCTAGCAAACTTCGCCGGAAATCTACCAGTGTTACCTCGGCCAATGGGAGGCTGCGGAACATTCTAGGAAGCCTTTCCACTCGATAAAACCCATGCCCATCGCACTTCAAGTTCTCTCTGCTCTCTCTGGCTGCCCTCTCTCGGCGTCGACCTTCGAGCTGGCTGTCCGACGTGCTGGTTCATCCTTCCTGCGCTGAATTCATCCGTCCTGGATTGTCGTTCCTGCGGACTTCAAAGCGGCGGTTGGTTAGTCCTGGGGACCTTCTTCAAGCTGCGCGTCCTGAACGGGCCGTGAGCTGCGCACAGAAGCTGGCGAACCCAAGTCTGCGGCTGCAAGTTTCTCGGTACGAGTTAACCTGTGCGATTCATTCCCCCATGTGTGTGTGCGCAAGGTGCCTGTCGGAATTTAGGCTAGGTAAGAATTGATAAGCCTGCCTCTCGTCCTTTATCTGTGCTTCTTGTAAATAAAAGCCATGTACATTTTTGTTCCTTTCAAACCTGTTCGAGTACGTCTTTTCCCCCATTGGTCCAGCATAGCCCGAACTGAATTTGACTTGAATTAGGCCCATAAATCACGCAGGATAACGCCGCGATCCGCTCGGCACACCATAAGGTGTGGGAATCTGAAGGTTGAATCCCCGGTCTTCCCGGCTGCGTGGTCTCACAACGTATTCGGGTTTTGACCGCTAACCATTCGACCCGTGACAGGGAGATTGGCAATTGAAGTTGCTTTTCAACCCGTCGACCGTGAGCTTTGTCGCGGCCTGTGGACCCGGTGTCTGAAGGGAACCGGGGACTTCACCCCCCCCCCCCCCCCCTGACACCCCTCCACTCCCCCCTTAGTATGTTGACAGAACCTGGGATCCACAACAATCTTCTTTTAAAGTCTTGTGATAACGAACAGTTAAATTCCATGAACTGGTCTCTTATCGAAAAGACGACGAGGTGTTTTACCATGATTACTCAAATTGCTAATTGGTCATTAAGACGCAACTGATTACCAACATTTGTTTGTTTTACAAACTTGTTCTATCACGTTTCAATTGTATCACAACTCTTATCTACCATATAAAACACAATGTGTGTATATGTGTGTCTGTCCCCCTTCATAAGGGTAGGTTTTAAAGGCTTTGAGTAGTGCTTTATGTGGGATTTGAGTGGAGGGGGGGGGGGGGTGTAAGGGGATGGGAGGGGCTGCGGTTAATGGGCAATCTTTGAACACGACTGTGTCCACAAGTTAGAAGACCTAAAAATCCAGAAGACCCCAAGGACCTAGAACACCCCAAAGTCTCTGAAGACCCAAAATACCCTGGAGACCCAAAAGACCCCGAGGATCCAAAAGACCCAAACAACCCCAAGGACCCAAAGGACTCAGAAGACTCCCAAGGACTCTGAAGATCCAAAATACGCTGAAGACTCCAAAGACCCAAAATACCAAAAAGACCCTGAAGACCCAATGGACCTCAAACACCCAAAATAACCAAAAGACCCTGAAGATTGTTAAAGACCATGAAGACCCAATGGACCCTGAAGACCCAAAAGACTGAGGATCCAAAATATCTAAACAACCCCAAGGACCCAAATGACCCAGAGGACCCAAAACACCCCCAAGGACTCTGAAGACCCAAAATACCATGAAGACCCAAAATATCCCAAAAACCCTTAAAGACCCAAAACACCCCAAAGACAATTAAACACCCAAAAGACCCTGAAGAACCAAAATAACCCCAAAGACCGTTAAACACCCAAAAGCCTCCAAATACCCTGAAGACCCAAAATACCCCAAATACCCTTGAGGACACAAAAGACCCCAAGGACACAAAAGACCCCAAGGATTCCGAAGACCCAAAAGAAGAGTAATTATGTCTCTTACATTGGAATTGTAGATGGTGACTTGCAAACCGAGCCTCAAGGTCTATGTACCAAAGCGGTATTTTTTAAATAACAATAAATACATACAAGGCACAGGGTCCATGCAATTTGCTGCACATGATGTGCAATGTGCGCAGAGTAAAGCGAGTGTTCATTTACGTCTGTAGGATGTCTAACAAATAAAAATGATATAAGCACCCCTGACATTCCTCTACAGCCTCTGATGGGGGTAGAGGATGCCAAAGCATGCCAAAGACTTCAGACATGAGCATACCAAAGCCCAGACTTCAGACGTTGGCATGCTCATGTGGCTGTACCATCAAAACTGTTCCAACCCGTCATTTTTGATGGGCTTTATAGGAGTGTACTATCAAAACAAGAAGAAAAAGACGTAAAATGTCATAATCCCTGTGGTTTTAGTAATTTTGCTATATGGAGTTAAAAGCCGTCAGTCGGGCATCTTTGGGCGGATTACAAAACAAAATCTTCCGCATATGTACACTTGTGGCGGGCACAAGGGGCAATAATTCCGCGCACCAGTGGGTGGCGCGAGCGCCCAGGCGGGGACAGATGGCACATGCCCCGCCCTTCGACCGATCGGCCACGCCCGGGGACTAGGCGTGGCCTCGGCAGATATATGCGGCCTCTAGGCTCGAGCCCGCTCAGTGCTGCAGTTCGAGCTTTCGAAATAAAGACTTTTGTTTTAACAAACGCGTTGTGGCCTACCTCTTTGGCAAGCAAGTTGTGTGTGCGCAGCACCACACTTCACTGGTGACCCCGATTGGTTCAGCCGTTGCTGACCACCGAACGCACCATGGCCACCAACGCCGTCACAGTAAAACTCCCAGAGTTTTGGGAAGCACAGGCCGATGTGTGGTTCGTGCAGGCCGAAGCGCAATTTCAGCTTCGAGGCATAACGGCGGACGAGACCCGTTACTACCACGTGGTCGCTGCCCTCGGGCCCGGCACTGCCGCCCGAGTGGTGTTCATCCTGCGGCACCCGCCGGTCGACCACAAGTACGAGGCGCTCAAACGTCTCCTCATCGCCACGTTCGGCCTCACGGAGATCGAACGGGCCGACCGTCTCCTGGACCTTCCCGAACTCGGCGACACATGACCATCCGTGCGGATGGATTTTATGCTGTCGCTGCTGGGTGACCAAGCCCCGGATTTCTTATTCCGGGCGCTTTTCCTACGCCAGCTACCTCTAGAGGTACGCCTCGCGCTGGCCGGTTCCAAAATAAGGGAACCCCGCGCCCTGGCCGTAGAGGCCGACAAGTTTTTCGTGGCTTGCGACACGCGGTTGAGTTACGGTGCTGCCGTCGTGGATCCCAGGGCAGAGGCTACAGCGTCCCTCGTGGCCGCTGCCATGCCCCGCCCACCACCACAGCCACCGAGAACACTGCGGCCGCCGCGGCCCCCACCGCCGCAAGCCTGGTGCTATTTCCACGCCAGGTTCGGCCACAAGGCTAGGAAGTGTCGCCCGCCATGCTCGTTTGACAAGTCGGGAAACGGCCGGGCCGGCGCTCATTAGCGGCCCTGAGCGTCGGCCATTCCGGCAGCCTCCTGTTCATTACGGACACCTTGTCCAGGCGCCGTTTCCTCTGCGATACAGGAGCGCAGGTAAGCGTCATCCCCGCCTCCACGTCCGACAAGCGAACCGCGGGCCGGGGCCCCGCGTTGCCTGCCGCCAACGGTACACCCATCCGCACATTCGGGAAGCGCTGCCTCTCCCTGCGGTTCGGAGGGCAGCGCTTTCAATGGTCGTTCGTGACCGCCAGCGTGCCAATGGCATTGCTTGGTGCGGACTTCCTATGTGCGAATGGGTTGTTGGTCGACGTGAAGCGCAGACGGCTCGTCCAGGCCGAAACCTTTAGCTCGCTCGCTTGTTCGCTGAGCAGCTCACTGAGCGGCTTGCCAAGCGGCTTGCTGGAAGGTTCCGTCCCGGCGAATTTAGTTTGCACGCTTCCGGCAGCGGACGACTTTACCCGCCTCCTCGCCAGTTTCCCGGCCCTCACGCGGCCCACCTTTTCAGCGGTGGCCGTTAAACACGGGGTGGAGCACCACATCCCCACGGTCGGGCCGCCGGTCTATGCCCGGGCACGCCGACTCGAGCCCACGAAGCTCGCCGTGGCGAAAGCGGAGTTCACCACGCTGGAGCGGCTGGGGATCGTATGGCGCTCCAACAGCGCTTGGGCTTCTCCGCTGCACATTGCGCCGAAGCCCGGCGGGGGATGGCGGCCGTGCGGGGACTACCGCCGGCTCAATGATGCCACCACCCCCGACCGCTACCCGGTCCCACACATTCAGGACTTTCCGCCCGGTTGGCCAACACGACCGTGTTTTCTAAGGTGGACCTCATCCGGGGCTACCATCAGGTCCCCGTCCAACCGGACGACGTCCCGAAGATGGCTGTCATCACCCCTTTCGGCCTCTTCGAATTCCTAAGGATGCCCTTCGGGTTGAAGAATGCGGCCCAGGCGTTCCAGCGGCTTATGGATAGCGTCTTGCGCGACTTACCTTTCCTGTTTGTCTACCTGGACAACATCCTAGTCGCGAGCGCGTCCCGGGAGGAGCACCTGCTCCACCTCCGCACACCTTTCGAACGCCTGGGCCAGCATGGCCTAATCATCAACCCCGCCAAGTGCCGTTTCGGCGTCGCCACCATCGACTGCTTGGGGCACCGCATCACCGAGCACGGGGCCGTCCCTTTACCGGCCAAGGTGGAGACGGTCAGGGATTTCCCGCGGCCCCGCACGATCAAGGGGCTCCAGGAGTTCCTGGGCATGGTAAACTTTTACCACCGCTTCGTGCCCCACGTCGCCCGGCTCCTCCGCCCCTTGCACGAGGCCCTTCGGGGCAAGCCGGGTAAAGGTGACATCGCATGGTCGGTGCCGATGGCCGCGGCGTTCGCGGGCGCAAAGCTGGCTCTGGCCGACACCACCATGCTGGCGCACCCGGTGCCCGATGCACCGATCGCCCTCACCACCGACGCGTCGGGCTACGCGGTGGGTGCGGTGCACGAGCAATGGGTGCGTGGTGCTTCACAACCGCTGGCGTTTTTTAGCCGGCAGCTTCGCCCGCATGAACGCCGCTACAGCACCTTCGACCGCGAGTTGCTCGGGCTCCACCTGGCGGTCCGACACTTCTGCCATCTGCTGGAGGGCCGCCTGTTCACGGCCTTCGTTGACCACAAGCCCCTTGTGTTCGCGATGGCCAAGGTCGCCAAGCCATGGTCGGCACGGCAGCAGCGCCACCTCTCTGCCGTGTCCGAGTACACGACGGACAGCCGTCATGTGGCGGGTAAGGACAACCCGGTGGCGGATTGCCTTTCCCGGTCCGTCGTGCACGCGGTCCACCTCGGGGTCGACTATGCCTGGATGGCGGAGGCCCAGACCGCCGACCCCGGCGTCCAGGCCTTGCGGACCGCCGTCACGGGCCTCCGCATCACCGAGGTGCCGTTCGACGCCGCGGGCACGGCCCTCCTATGCGACGTCTCCCTCGGCCGGCCTCGCCCCATCGTGCCCGCTGGCTCGCAGCGCCCAGTGTTCGACGCCATCCACGGCCTGTCCCACCCTGGTGCGAAGGCATCCCAGAAACTCGTCGGGGCGAAGTTCGTCTGGCATGGCCTCAGGAAGGACTTCCGCGACTGGGCCAGGACATGCCTCACGTGCCAGCGCGCAAAGGTCCACCGCCACACCCAGGCACCGTTGGCCCCGTTTACGGTGCCCGAGCGGAGGTTCGACCACGTGCATGTCGACTTGGTGGGACCTCTGCCCCCCTCGCGAGGGTTCACCCACCTCCTCACCATGGTCGACCGCACCACACGGTGGCCGGAGGCTGTCCCATTGGTGGCGACGTCTGCGGCTGAGGTGGCGCAAGCCTTTATCGCCACTTGGGTTGCCCGGTTCGGTGCCCCCTCGGAAATCTCGTCCGACCGCGGCCCCCAGTTCACCTCGGAGCTCTGGGCCGCGGTGGCGCAAGGGCTCGGGGTGAAACTACACCACACCACGGCCTACCACCCCCAGGCCAATGGCCTGTGCGAGCGCTTTCATCGCTCCATGAAGGCCGCGCTCCGGGCCAGCCTCCGCGACGGCGGCTGGGTCGACAGGCTCCCCTGGGTCCTGCTGGGCCTCAGGACGGCGCCCAGGGACGACCTGCGCGCGTCCTCGGCGGAGCTGGTCTTCGGGCAACCACTGCGGGTACTGGGTGAATTTATCCCCGACTCCACGGCTCCTTGGTCCGCGGCGCAACAGCGCTCCGCCCTTCAGGAGACCGCCCGGAGTTTCGCCCCGGTGCCAACGACACACCACGGTTGCCCGCCTTCCCACGTCGCCCCGGAGCTTTGCACGGCAAAGTACGTGTTCATCCGGCACGACGCCCACCGGGCACCGCTACGGCCCCCGTACGACAGGCCCTTCCGCGTGCTGGAGACCGGGGACAAGTTTTTCACGGTCGACATCGGCGGTGCCCCGGATCGCATTTCCGTGGACCGCCTCAAGCCGGCCCACCGCGATCCGGACCACCCCCCGCCAGCAGCGCTGCCGCCGCGTCGAGGCCGCCCCCCGGCGGTCGGACGCCCGGCAGCCCTCAGCCCCGCCGGCCCGCTACTCCCCAGCCCTGCACCCATCGCCAGGGGGCGTTTCGGCCGGGTCATCCGGCTTCCCCGCAAACTCACCCTTCAGGTGCATGGGAATTCTGGGGGGGGGGGGGGGCGCATGTGGCGGGCACAAGGGGCAATAATTCCGCGCACCAGTGGGTGGCGCGAGCGCCCAGGCGGGGACCGATGGCACATGCCCCGCCCTTTGACCGATCGGCCACGCCCGGGGACTAGGCATGGCCTCGGCAGATATATGCGGGCTCTAAGCTCGAGCCCGCTCAGTGCTGCAGTTCGAGCTTTCGAAATAAAGACTCTTTTGTTTTAACAAACGCGTTGTGGCCTACCTCTTTGGCAAGCAAGTTGTGTGTGTGCAGCACCACACTTCACACTCATGTATTGTCTGTGTGCCAAGTTTGAACAACATTGGTGAATGCGAGTCGGTAAATGGTTGAGGACGTGGTCAATATCAGGTTTTTTTTACAACTAAAATGGCCGCTAGTCTACCAGTCGGCCATCTTTTATCATATTGCAAAATAAAGTGAGGTGCACTTAAACGCTGCTATGTGCTGTGCTTGTGCCAAGTTTGAACAAAATCGACAACCCGACAAGTAAATTTTATTATCGGGAACTTAGAATCATGAGGCACGGTCTGATCTTTTCAATGACCTGATCTAACATGTGATCGTATAATACAGATAATAACATGACCCCCAGGTGCTCCTGTAGTAAGCGGGTGTACTAGTTATGATAATACAGAGAAGGAAAAGTAATAATTTTGTGAAAAGGTCAAAGGTCAGCGTCACTAAAATCATCAATTTTTTTTTGGGGGGGGATACAAGATCGAGGCTCGTTTAAGAGCGAGCACATCAAACACATATTAGCACATAAAACACAAAAAAAATAAACGGACACGTAAAACAACAAGGGGAGGGGGAGACAAGATGGGGGGATAGAGAGAGGGAAGCACACAAGCCAAACAGTAGTGAACAGGGACGTCGGGAGATCTGTGGAAGGGAGAGGGTTGAGGGGGGGGGGGGAGGGGTACACGGTACAAAACAAATTGACACTACAAGGAATTTCAGGAATGAAGTCGGGGATTGAAAGATGTGGATTTCGGGTGCATTAACGGGGGTAGAAAAGATCAAGGTTTTGGATGGGGGAAGATGAGAGATGGTGGGGAACAGCTGTTTTGAAGACCTGGAGGGAGGAGTGGGATTGAAGAGAGTGAGGGAGTTTGTTCCAGATGCGGGAGAAAAGGGGAATGAAAGAGTGAAGGTGAGCAGAGAGCCTAGATTTTAGCAGTTTAACCATAAGAGGGTTGCAGGCAGATCTTGTGCGACCTGTAGGAATATTTGGGGGACAGAGCCCAGAGAGAGCTGGGGGGGCAAGGCCGGAGAGGAGTCGGTAGAAGACAGAAAGACCACCTACCTACCTGCCTGCAGGGAGTGAGTAAAAGGCCCTCAAAATCAGCTTCATCACGGGAGATTCCAATGATTCTGAAAGCTTTGGTTTCAACAGCGTGAAGTCGAGCTAGGTGTGAGGCAGGAGCACCAGCCCAGAGGGGAGAGCAGTATTCCATTGAGCTGCGGATGAAAGCCTTGTATGTGGTGAGGAGCTCAGGTGTGCCAAGGAAGGACTTCGCACGACGGAGGATGCCCAGTCAGGGACTGGCTTTGGAGGACAGTTTGTAAATGTGGTTTTCCCAGGAAAGATCATGGCAGATAGTGAGACCCAAAAGCTTGAGTGACAGAACTTCTTGGAGAGAATTGTTCAGAAAGTAGATGGGAGGGTTACCCAGACGGTCTTTTCGGAGGAGACATCGTAAGAGTGTGAGATTTGTCATGGATTGAAAGACATGTTCCACTTGTTTGCCCAGTCTGTGATTTTGTCCAGGTCTGCAGAGAGTGAGGAGGCTGCAGACTGCCGATCTGAGGGATGAGGTATGTAGCGGCAGATAGTGGAGTCTTCAGCAAAGAGATAGAGAGGATTTTCCAGAGAATCGGAGAGATCATTGATGAAGACCAGAAAAAGCACAGGGCCCAGAACACTGCCTTGGGGAACTACAGCCTGAACAGGAACAAAAACAGGCATTTTGAGGCAATTTTCCCTGCTAGAGCGGGGATTAGCCTTACGGGCCCCATCACAATCTTCTCAATTTTGCCCTGAACAGGAAGGGGAGATAAGAAAAATCCATTCAGGGCCACACGTTGACTACGACTAGAGAAGAAGTCCGCCAGCCATGCATGGAGATTTCCATGGATACCAAAGGAGAGTTTGGTGAGCAGAGCGGGGTGCCAGACCGTATTGATGGTACGTGATATGTCAAGGGAGACAGCTCTGATTTCCGGTTTGGCATTGAGGACCTCCATCCATTGTTGAGACAGCAGAAGCAACATGTCCAGAGTAGAATGACCTGGTCTGAAACCAAATTGATGATCAGAGATCAAGCCATTGGAGAAGAGGAAGGATTTGATATAAGATGCGATGATTGATTCCATGACTTTGCTGATAATTGGGAGAAGGCTGATTGGTCTGTAGTTGCAAGGATCTATTTTTTTTTTTACCTTTTTTGTGGAAGGCGGTGATGTTGGCTGATTTCCAAGCTGATGGCAGATGACCTTGACCAAAGGAGATTTGGATGATGACCATTGCTGCCGTGATCCAAGCGGCCGACAGGAAGAAGGTGGCTACTGTGATCTCATTGATCGGTAAGAGTACTTACACTACTTTGAAAGACTTGTGTCTCCCGAAAATACCTTCTGCTGAAACGTACGAGCAGTTGTGTGAAATGCTACGAAATCATTTCAAGCCGCGAGTATTAGAAGTGGCGGAAACTTATCGTTTTCACCGGACGAACCAGAGTGAAGACCAGAATGTCACGGACTATGCAAACAAGCTCAAACATTTGGCCGTCACTTGTAATTTCGGAAAGCACTTCGCACGTGCTTTACGTGACCGGTTTGTTGGAGGTGTCACAGCCGGTCCACCAAGAAAAAGTTACTTTCCGAGGACAGAACATTCGAACAAGCTTTGGCTGTGGCTGAGGAAACGGCTGAAATGGAAGTAAAACAATTAAACTATGGAGAGCCAGGGGTGTCGGGCTCTGTGGACTTTTCAACGTGTATAAAAAAAACAAAACGATTCGCATCGTGGTCCTCGTTTCAAGGATCGGTCGGAAAAAAACGACCCTACCGTTTCCAAAGGAAAAACGCTGCCACAGATGTGGCTCCACTGGCTGATACATACAAACATGCTCGTACCATCTGCGGATACTGCCGACGTGAGGGACATTTGGTTAAGGTGTGTTTGAAGAAACAGCAAAATGCAAAACGTTTTTTGAAACAAACCCATCATGTTATGGTTTCGAGCGATGATTCAGAGGACGAGCTGGATACGGTGCATTTAATGCATATCAGCTCTACATCTGTTTCAAAAAACACGACTCCTCACTACCAATCGAAATCTCCATCGACGGAACAGAGATTCCGATGGAAATTGAAACGGGAAGTTCAGTTACTCCACTAAACAGTCGTGATTTTCAACGTCTGTCTGGTGACATCAATACCTTGAAACCAACTACAATATTACTGAAGAGCTACATGGGTGATGTCATCAAATGCTTTGGTGAGAAAGAAATGTGTGTTCAAATTGGGGAGCAACGTGGTTTTGTTGCAGTGCGTGTGGTCGATGGAGCAGGAGCTTCATTACTGGGTAGAGATATTATTTCAAAATTTTCCCTTCCTTGGAAAAATATTTTCAATGTTGCCGGTCCCATTACCACTGATGACATCGTCAAGCAACACCCCAAGTTGTTTGAAAACAACGCCTTGGGGAGGTTGAGAGGGGTACAGGTTACGCTGAAGATGCGGGACGATGATCCAGTATTCATGAAAGTTAGAACTGTTCCGTTTGCCATCCGTGAAAGGGTTGACCAGGCTTTGGACAAGCTTGAAAAGGATGGGGTCATTGAGAAAGTTCGGTACTCAGAATGGGCCTCGCCCATTGTGCCGGTCATTAAACCAGATGGCCAGTTGCGGATTTGTGGTGATTATTCGGGCACCATAAACAAATATTCCGAATTGGAACAATACCCAGTACCTACGCTGGAAGAACTGTTGCACAAACTAGTTGGTGGGAAGAAGTATACGAAGCTTAATTTGTCCCAAGCTTACCATCAATTAGAGTTGGCCCCTGGGAGCAGAAAGTATACTACGGTAAATGCACACTGAGGCCTGTACCAGTACCGAAGGCTCTCATTTGGGGTAAACACAGCCGTTCAAGTTTTCCAACGTACCATGGAGAATTTGCTAAAAGACCTTCCCGGGTGCTGCGTGTACATTGATGATATCCTGGTGACGGGAGACAGTGATGACAACCATTTAAAACACCTTCACAGGGTTTTGAAAAGGCTGGAGGAAAACGGAATAACGTTAAAACGTGACAAGTTCCACCTCATGCTGGACGAGATTGAGTATGTTGGATTTGTTATTTCGGCTGCGGGGGTATTCCCGACAAAACAGAAGCTTAAAGCTATACAACAGGCAGGGGTTCCTGAAAATGTGGGTGAATTAGTCATTCATTGGCCTCGCAAATTTCCTTCGTCGTTTTGTTCCAGATTTTGCCAAAATCATGTCTCCTTTGTACAAGCTACTAAAAAGGGAGGTGAAATGGAAATGGCGAAAGGCCGAGGGTAACTCATTTGAAAAAATTAATGCTGCTTTGTGCTCCAGTCACGTACTACGTCATTACAACCCTCATGCCTGCTTGGTCCTTCAGGCGGACGCATCCTCCGTGGGTGTAGGGGCAGTCCTACTTCAACCCAGTCCAGAGGGTGAGTTAGAGCCGGTGGCCTACGCATCGAGAACTCTGAATGATGCGGAAAAAAAATTACTCCCGTATTGAGAAGGTGTCTTTCGGAATTGTTTTTGGAGTGACAAAGTTTCGGCAATACCTCCTGGGGAGACATTTCACGCTAATGACAGATCATAAGCCTCTGATAACTCTGTTTAACGAGCACAAACCCGTGTCACAGTTAGCGTCAGCAAGGATAAAGAGATGGTCCTTACTGTTGGCAGCTTACGACAACATACAGTTCATCACAGGCAAGAAAAACGTTTATGCAGATTTCCTCTCAAGAAAACCCGTACCGGGTCATCCTACAAAGCCTGAACGAGTCACTATGGAGGTACTTCTGGTGAAAAATGATGAAATTGTGAATGCCGCTATCGTCGCGGCTGAAACAAAGAAGGATGCAGTTCTCTGCAAGGTACTTAATTTCACAAAACATGGTTGGAATGAGAATCCGGAGGAGGTGATTCGGCCTTATCACAACAAAAGGCTGGAACTTTCTGTGGGAGACGATATTGTACTGTGGAACTCTCGGGTGGTTATTCCCACATCACTTCGGCAGATTCTACTCACTGATTTACATGCTGAACATTCAGGCATGGTAAAAATGAAACAAATGGCCAGGAGATACCTGTGGTGGCCAAAATCGACTAGGATATTGAAAGCACCATGAAATCGTGTGTAATGTGTCAGGAGAATGCGAAGGCTCCACCGGGGAGCCAGCCCGCATCGTGGTCTTGGCCTGCCGGTCCCTGGTAATGACTTCATCTCGACCTGGCGGGCCCTTTTAAAGGGAAAATGTTTTTGGTTCTGGTGGACGCTTATTCAAAGTACTTAGAAGTAATTCCCTTGGTGAACACTACTGTCACGACCATTATTCAAAGCCTCCGACATGTTTTCAGTGTTTTTGGTCTGCCGGAACACCTTGTGACTGATAACGGCAGCCAATTTACCAGCGCCGAGTTCAAAGAGTTTCTTATGACCAATGACATGAAACATACCCTGATGGCCACAGGACACCCTGCTACGAATGGTTTGGCAGAACGTTATGTCGGTCATTTTAAGGAGAAAATGAAAAAAATTGGAGATACCGGAGAGTTGATACAAACCAAACTGGACAGATTCCTGTTGACATACAGGGCCAGGCCTACCTCGTTTGGGAAATCACCTTCAGAAGTGTTAATGAACAGACAACCAAGAATAAGGCAGAGTGCTCTTAGAGCTAACCAAACCAAACAACAAGTGAAGGTGTTCCAAGAGAACCTCGGACATGTCCCAAAGTTCCAGCTAGGCCATCTCGTGTTTGCGCGAAATTTTGGAAAAGGTCCAAGCTGGGTTCCTGGGACTATCTATCGGGTCATTAGCCCAAGAAATTATGATGTGCGAGTAAACGGGTTGGTGTGTAAGAGATATGAAGAACAACTACGTCCTGAGAATGTGACCACCCCTTCATGTTTACAACCCGGTAGTGAAATGGGGGGCCCTGACCAATTCCCAGTGTCGCTTTCTGGACCCTTGTCTCCAACTAGTCTTGTTGGGAACTTGGGAAGGGGAGTCAGGAAATATCTATTCCATTTACGCATGCGCAGAAGGGAGAAAATGCCGGAAAAAAAACCTCGTGATTCTCGTTCCTGTTCCTGTTCCTGTTGCTGTTTGCTGAATCTACGGACACGATAGTTACCATCCGCACAAAGCCGCTTTTATCCAACCCAAGGTGAGTGGGAAGTTTCATAAATTTCTCAATGCAATTATCTATCTATAATTCCAGTAATCTCTGTGTGTTTGTTTGTTTGTACGTTTGTCTGTGACCGCTGTTTCTCGACAACCACGGGTCCGATATACTTTAAACTTGCCAGGTATATTGCTGGGGACCCGAGGATGTGCCTTTTCAAGGTTTCATATTAATCGGACAATTACTTACCGAGCTATGTCCAAAAAACGATTCAACCAATCAGAGAGCAGCGAGCTATCGCGTGTGCCGAACGTGGCGGACACACTCTGCCTCGGATGGCACATTTGAGAGCGTATTCATTTATTTCCCGTCGGCAAACTATGTTGGCGCTATGTTGGCGTTAAACGATGTTTTAAAACTAATTAAAACCCCGGGGGGATTGTCACTGTACTCGCAAGCCGTTCGTTCGCCGTTCGCTTTGGCGTTGCGAATGGACCAAAACATTTCATGGACCAAACCATTTCATGTAAATAGAGGGGGGGATATAATTTTAGATATAGATATAGTACGGGCATGCCCTAGTAATTTAAATTTGCTATTTGTACGAATTGTTTCATATCCGCCCTTTCTCGAAGGCAGATTCGTCTGTATTGGTTATCACGTCAGTTTGGAATCTATATTAATACTATTAGTTTACATCGTGTTTTTTGTTGTTTGTTTTTTTACATTTTTTTGTTATATTAATGCTATTTGTATTAATTAATTTAATGTATTAATTTGTGATCGGAATGATTCTGCTTGGAATGAAAATAGAGTGAGATTTAGTTTAAAGCAGAGTGAGAAAATGACGTGCGGGTTTCCACCCGTGACATTCGCGGATTCGGCATTTGTAGTTTCGTCATTCGGCATATTTTGAAAACGATTCTGAAATCATATATTTAGAAACAAAATATTTTGCAACGCGAAATTTACAAGAAATGTGCATGTGCTAATTTGGATAGTAAATTGGCATGAGTTGCACATTTGTGAGCTGTACACTCGTGACGTCACGCGAATAGACGGAAGTAGCTCATTTGCATAACGGAAGTGAAAGCAGTTTGGTTTAAACAAACGATTATCCGGCTTATTATTCTCCCAACAGTTTTTTTGTGCTAAACGGGTCAGGGATATAATCTTAAAATATGTCATCAAAAAATTCGTGATAGTGTCCCTTTAAAGAGGTCATAACAGCCAAAGAACCACATGTTGGCAACCATAGCCTTAGCGCAGGCTTTGATGAACCTAATGTTATCGGAAAGCGTTGAGGTTCCTTGTAATGAAAGCGAATAATATAATTGAACAGCTCCTCGGACACAGAGTTTACTCGATTTGGGCAGAATGACAATCGGCGATGGTGCCCTGGGGGCGACTTGTAAAGGGCGATGGTGCCCTGGGGGCGACTTGTAAAAGTAAAACGATTGAGAAATGAGAATGTTCTTCCGCCATTTCTTGTTTCATCAAGAGACGGACACGGACGTTTTGACACAGGCGGGTCATCATCTGCTTTTGTGACGTGAAGTACCCTCGTCACAGATCTCCCGAAAAGACCGAGTTTGCACGTTTAAGGTTTGTAGTAGTTTTTGTAAACGATCTTGTTGCGCTTTCAGCGATAAAGGAGTAAAGCGATTGTTGCTTGTGCGAAGCCGCGGCCTTGGTGGCGTCGTTCGTTACATTTCATCTTCAGCTTTATGTTGTTTAAATAAACACGTCGTGAACTAAAATAACCATATTATTATTAGGTTCTTTACGAGAAACATAAAGTAAATGCAGGAGAGCGCAGTGCCAGTGAGGAGCATCGAGCATGCGCAATGGTTGCCAACCTGAGGTTGTTCGGCCCTGCTCTTCTTTTCAAACGCGAGGTACCGGGTCTTTGGTAGGTAGTTGACGTTGTAGCGGAGACTCAAACCATCACACCACGGAGTCGAGTTTAAGCTTCAGTGAAGTATTTATTATATTATATTATATTGAACTCTGGTAAATATTGAGACATACCTGCATGTTTTACTGTTTTATTTGCTTCTCTATTTTAAATTTGCTCTCTTGGAGTTGGACATTGTGAGAAGCTCACCATCTTTACCACACTCTGTGGTGGTCTGCTCTTCAGGCCCGCGTGTACATCTACCCTCCCACCCTTACTCCCACACCCGTGTGTATTTCTCCCCCCCTGTGCATCCCGTTCGTATCCCCCCCCTGTGCATCCCGTTCGTATCCCCCCCCCCCCTGTGCATCCCGTTCGTATCCCCCCCCCTGTGCATCCCGTTCGTATCCCCCCCCCCCTGTGCATCCCCCCCCCTGTGCACCCCCCCCTGTGCATCCCCCCCCCCTGTGCATCCCCCGCCCCCTGTGCATCCCCCGCCCCCTGTGCATCCCCCGCCCCCTGTGCATCCCCCGCCCCCTGTGCATCCCCCGCCCCCTGTGCATCCCCCGCCCCCTGTGCATCCCCCCCTGTGCATCCCCCCCTGTGCATCCCCCCCTGTGCATCCCCCCCTGTGCATCCCCCCCTGTGCATCCCCCCCTGTGCATCCCCCCCTGTGCATCCCCCCCTGTGCATCCCCCCCTGTGCATCCCCCCCTGTGCATCCCCCCCTGTGCATCCCCCCCTGTGCATCCCCCCCTGTGCATCCCCCCCTGTGCATCCCCCCCTGTGCATCCCCCCCTGTGCATCCCCCCCTGTGCATCCCCCCCTGTGCATCCCCCCCTGTGCATCCCCCCCTGTGCATCCCCCCCTGTGCATCCCCCCCTGTGCATCCCCCCCTGTGCATCCCCCCCTGTGCATCCCCCCCTGTGCATCCCCCCCTGTGCATCCCCCCCTGTGCATCCCCCCCTGTGCATCCCCCCCTGTGCATCCCCCCCTGTGCATCCCCCCCTGTGCATCCCCCCCTGTGCATCCCCCCCTGTGCATCCCCCCCTGTGCATCCCCCCCTGTGCATCCCCCCCTGTGCATCCCCCCCTGTGCATCCCCCCTGTGCATCCCCCCCTGTGCATCCCCCCCTGTGCATCCCCCCCTGTGCATCCCCCCCTGTGCATCCCCCCCTGTGCATCCCCCCCTGTGCATCCCCCCCTGTGCATCCCCCCCTGTGCATCCCCCCCTGTGCATCCCCCCCTGTGCATCCCCCCCTGTGCATCCCCCCCTGTGCATCCCCCCTGTGCATCCCCCCCTGTGCATCCCCCCCTGTGCATCCCCCCCTGTGCATCCCCCCCTGTGCATCCCCCCCTGTGCATCCCCCCTGTGCATCCCCCCCTGTGCATCCCCCCCTGTGCATCCCCCCCTGTGCATCCCCCCCTGTGCATCCCCCCCTGTGCATCCCCCCCTGTGCATCCCCCCCTGTGCATCCCCCCCTGTGCATCCCCCCTGTGCATCCCCCCCTGTGCATCCCCCCCTGTGCATCCCCCCCTGTGCATCCCCCCCTGTGCATCCCCCCCTGTGCATCCCCCCCTGTGCATCCCCCCCTGTGCATCCCCCCCTGTGCATCCCCCCCTGTGCATCCCCCCCTGTGCATCCCCCCCTGTGCATCCCCCCCTGTGCATCCCCCCCCTGTGCATCCCCCCCTGTGCATCCCCCCCCTGTGCATCCCCCCCCTGTGCATCCCCCCCTGTGCATCCCCCCCTGTGCATCCCCCCCTGTGCATCCCCCCTGCATCCCCCTGTGCATCCCCCCCTGTGCATCCCCCCCTGTGCATCCCCCCCCCTGTGCATCCCCCCCCTGTGCATCCCCCCCTGTGCATCCCCCCCTGTGCATCCCCCCCTGTGCATCCCCCCCTGTGCATCCCCCCCTGTGCATCCCCCCCTGTGCATCCCCCCCTGTGCATCCCCCCCTGTGCATCCCCCCCCTGTGCATCCCCCCCCTGTGCATCCCCCCCTGTGCATCCCCCCCCCTGTGCATCCCCCCCTGTGCATCCCCCCCCTGTGCATCCCCCCCTGTGCATCCCCCCCTGTGCATCCCCCCCCCTGTGCATCCCCCCCCTGTGCATCCCCCCCCCTGTGCATCCCCCCCCTTGTGCATCCCCCCCCTTGTGCATCCCCCCCCTTGTGCATCCCCCCCCCTGTGCATCCCCCCCCCTGTGCATCCCCCCCCCCTGTGCATCCCCCCCCCTGTGCATCCCCTCCCCTGTGCATCCCCCCCCCTGTGCATCCCCTCCCCCCTGTGCATCCCCTCCCCTGTGCATCCCCCCCCCTGTGCATCCCCTCCCCCCTGTGCATCCCCTCCCCTGTGCATCCCCTCCCCTGTGCATCCCCCCCCCCTGTGCATCCCCCACCCCTGTGCATCCCCCACCCCTGTGCATCCCCCACCCCTGTGCATCCCCCCCATGCATCCCCCCCCGTGCATCCCGTGCGTACCCCCCCCCCCCCGTGCATCCCGTGCGTACCCCCCCCGTGCATCCCGTGCGTACCCCCCCCCCGTGCATCCCGTGCGTACCCCCCCCCTCCCGTGCGTACCCTGTCCCCGTGCATCCCGTGCGTTTCCCCCCCCCACCCCCCGTGCATCCCGTGCGTACCCCCCCCCCCCCCGTGCATCCCGTGCGTACCCCCCCCCCCCGTGCATCCCGTGCGTACCCCCCCCCTTGTGTATCCCTATCCCTCTCCCTCTCCCCCCCTCCCCCCCACGCCTTCCGAATGTATCTCTCCCCGCCCCCACACGTGTATCCCCCCCTCCCCCATGCCGCTGCATCATCACACAGATACACTTGTTAGGTATTCCTATACATTGCATGTAGATTGTAGAGGAATACCTATTATTATTCCCAGAGTTTTCATGGAAAAAATTGAGTCATGACTCATTCTAAAGAACTCTGAATTGGGACCAAAAATTATGTTTATTTAGGATATTAAAAGTGCTAACATTACGTGGTTTTAATTTGACATATAGAACCCTTGATGCCTTGAATATCATATTTCATGTCCGTGACTTGTGAAAAAAAATTCAGAATCCCCAAAAATTAGACGTCATAGGTTACATGGTTCGGTCGCCATATTGTTTTCCATGAAAAACACTAAAAACCCCTTTTCTCCGAAACGGCTGAACAGATTGAGCCCAAAGTTTGCACGCATTATCGCATACCTATGACAAAGAAATAGTTCAGCGACCATGACGTCATAGGTCACATGGTTTAGGAGTTATGACGTTTTTAAGCATAAACTTTAAAACCTATCTCCTCCCTCATTTTTGAAGATGTCGAGTGGAAACGTTACACAAATGTGCCCCATGTCGGGAAGTTTGTGTCGTTACACAAACTTCAAATTTGGGAAGTTTTGATTTGTCACATGTTTTGGCCGCAATTAATTAATTGAACGAAAATCTTAAAAACCTTCTCTCTTGAACCGCTGCATTGATTGACCTGAAACTTTATTGTAATGTAGCTGTCAAAAGGAAAAAGCGTTTTAAATTTCAACATGATTGGTTGTACGGTCTGGAAGCCATAATTTATTGTTGAGAGAAGAAGAAACTCTACATTTTTTTCTTCTCTGGCCATGTGAATGATTTGTGCCACTGCCATTTTTCAGATTTATTTCCTTTAAAAATCACTTTCTCTGCTGTCGTTGGACCGATTGACAGGAAATTTTCACCATTGGAGCGCCTCAGCCTGTATAATCTTGAATGGTAATTATGACGTCATAGGTCATGTCGTACGGCCGCCATATTGAAAACCCCAAAAAAACTTTGCACCTCTTATCTCCAAAAGCTCTGCATAGAAAAAATTGGGACATGGCTCATTATAAAGAACTCTGCATGTGGAATAACAGATGTTAATGATGATGTCATCGGTGCCTCCATTATGACGTCATAATTCGACAAGTACAAAACTTCATCCAATCAAGATGAAATTTCTTGAGCATCACCCAGGGCTAAATTGGTGGAGAAAGAAAATAATGACGTCACGTGGTTCAGTCGCCAGATTTGTTTTAACACAAAAGCCTTTAAAAAAAACATGGATAACACGTCCTGGTGAGGATCTGCAATCTCCGATTGCTCTTTCTAGTTAGAATTTGCTTTTTATAGCCAATATGGCCACCAAACTACGTCACCAACGACGGTTGTTTTTTGCAAACTTTTATCGCTATGGATAGGCAATCATATTTGTAAAATTTTGCATTGATCCGTTGAGCTGTTCTCGAGTAGATTTTTTAAGTTTATGACCTCATAGGCAATGGCAGCCAATGCAAGTCAAAATTGCAAAAAGAAAATTTGTGATACACTACGTTGCATTGGTATCTATAAATCAGTTAAATTGATGCAGGTTGTTATGCTTCATCCAGTCAAATTAAATTTGTCAAACTTTCTGAATGCAAAATTTGGACTTGCAACTCTGTTGAGCCAACATTTCAGGGCCATCTCCATCTCTCAACGGGGCGGCTTGCAGTTTAATCTGTCACGGTACGTGGGACAAGGCTATTATATCTCTCCCACGGCATCTGCAAGCTTCATGGGATGCCCTGATTGGTCAACAGACAAACTCACCTTACCAAAGACTGATGTCACATGACGATTTTCAAGCTGCTTCTTCACTTCAACATCTGCCGTGAACAAGGTGAGTGGATTCTCGCCAAAACGTCGGCTCTACTGACTTGTAAGTCCAGCTTTTGCATTTTTAAACTTTTGCTGATGTAATCGGGTAAAGTTTCATAAAGCTTCCTTATAACGGTTTTCTCGGAATCGGCTCCACACTTTTAGTGAGAATAATAATGATCATCCTTCAAGAACAATCGGCTTCCAGTGGGAATCTCGCCGGAAGCCTAAAAGCTTACCTTTGCCAAAGGAATCAAAGCAGTAATCCTATTTCAAAGATGGAAAAATAATTAAACAACCAACGAAAAGTTGATGCGAACAGGCAAAGCTCACAAGAGGAAATGAAGGGCAAAAACGCTTCACATAGCAAATGGAATGACGTCAAGGATGATTCAGCATCATGCCCCCCCAACCCCTTCAAGTTGTGCAATCTCCATGGAGGACCTAAAATCATGATGATGAGGTAATTAGGCAACAAAACTATGGTAATTTGAAGAATTAAACTTTTCCCTCCAACCTGAATGAACGTTTTCACATTTAAACCACTGAATTATTTGTAACTGAATTATGAATACAAGGAGGCTCGTTCAAAGAAAAAAAAATTATATAACATAGTTATAGCACAACAAAAATCATGCCACGTCGGTCACCTGGACCCAGCCCTGCATCAAAGGGTTCTCCAGGATGGACGCACACGTTCTTCCAATATCTCCCTCCGAGTTAAACTTCGAAAGTTCAGACTTGACTGCACCACTCTACTCTCATTGTTCGCTTCTCCCATCTATGGAACATCCTTTCTCCCTCTTCTTTCCAGCACGTCAATCAGGCAGTGCATCACCATCTCGTATCATCCTCCATCCTGACACATGATTTTTATTACCCCCATTCACCCTTCCTAACCCAACCCTCTTGCTCCTTTTTGTGTGTGCTTTCTTACTGTTTCTTCTTTTACTGTTTGTTTATTCCCTTGTTAATTGTATCCAATTGTTGCCCTGCTACCACATTATCTATTTATCCTTGCTCTTCCATGAGCCTCGCTCTTGTATAGGAAAAAACAAATTAAGTTTTCCAATATTTTTTAAGGAAAGGCATCCAAACATAAGTTAGATTCAGCAGGTCTGCTGAATTGTTTCCAAACCAGTGTGTCTTTGCTTGATCTTCAAGAACTTGCTCTGTGTGCGTTTGCTCTATTGGTGTTGGTTAGCCTGGTGTTGGCTTAGCGGTTAGGGTGCCGGCTTGGGATCCTAGGATCCTGGGCTCGAATCCCGGTCAATCGCTAAATTAACGCCAGGGGGGTTGACTCAGCCTGTCATCCTTCCGAGGTCGGCAAATTGAGTACCAGCTTGCTGGGATGAATTATCCTGGTGTGTACCCCGATTTAGAATAGGTACACCGTATCCCTGCGCATCGTAAGAGCATGACCAAGGGTTGGCGTCAGGAAGGGCATCCGGCCATAAAAACATTGCCTCAAACAGGGAACCATGATTGTCATGGGACCCGCAAGGCTAACCCCCGCTCTAGCGGGGAAAATGGCCTTAAAACGATCATTCATTCATTCATATTCATCAAAATGTCAAATCAATGATGGTGCAAAGATGGAGAAGCTCGCAGAAGAAAGACACCGTCCTTTTCCACCACCAGCACTGCATTTCCAAACTTAAGTGCAATCTTCGGCAGGAGTGCTTCCTCTAGCAGTGCAAATGAATGTTGGCATTCCTTAGCAGTAATGCTTCAGGAAAGGTTTAGTTGGTCTTAGATTATTTAGATACTCTTAAATTCAAGAGATGGGTATCAACTTATCAACCAATAATGGAAGCAGTAAAGCTAAGTTCTGACAGCCATCTGCGACTGCATTGGTAGCTGGCATGTGACGAATGAGAAGAAGTGGGAACTGAACTTCCTCCACCCACATTGACCTTCCTTTGTACCCTCACCGCTTTACCCTTTAAGCCCCCACCCACCTCCCTCCCTTGGGGTGACTCTCCTCAGCCAATAACTGAAGCTGGACAATCGTACAAGTTGTAAATGGAGAAAACACGGAAGACAGCCAAGTTACTGCAGGAATGACTGTAGATGTAAATGGTGAGATGATGACGTACAAAGGCCGAACTAAAATTGTGTTATAGATTTTGAACGCAAAGGAAGATAGCCAGTCCACTAAAGGAACAACTACAGAAGTAAATGGTGAGTCGATAATGTACAAAGGCCTAAATAAAATAGCATAATCTATTTTGGACACAACATGTTGACACCAGAACTGGTGGCGTGATGGTGTAGGTGTCTCCACTGAGTCTGGGTGGTTGATGGTTCAAACCCCGGCCGAGTCGTACCAAAGACTTTAAAAATGGTCTGTGCTGCTTCCTTGCTTAATGTTCATCATTTAAAAGGATAGAGTGCATATAAACAATCATAGGTTGGTAATAATAGCGCATGCTTTGATGGGTCTATTGGCCTCCTGCTTCGAATTTCCTTGTAAGGAAACTCATTAATTTAATTATTTATTAAGATGTGGTTTCATCTCGGAGTGGCTTCCAGGTGTTTAGACAATTGGCCTGAATGAAGTTAAACAACCCAGTTATACACAAGTGAAAGTTTCCTGGAACCCATGTGTCCAGCGTGGACTATTTGACTATTTTGGTGGGTAACAGGTTTATGTATTCGAGCTTTTTTGTTGGAGGGGTTGTGGGCCAGTTTAAATATCACATAAAGGACCATTTTATTATTAATTTTTGTTTTCCATGGAATATAATTTGTTCATTTCTTCAAGCACTTTTAAATGGTGCTGGAATCGCTTAATCGGAGAAGTGGAGAAGTGGAGATTTTCCACAATAATTAGTTAGTCAGGCCAGTGTAACCTCAACTTAAATTGCATTATATATATATATATATATCTGTGCAGTGTCTGTGTTGTCTTGTCACTCAACTACTCCCTCAAACTTTTGTGAAATCGTACCAAACTTCTGGTATGCACATATCTCTCCCGTCGGTTTGTCCTAAGGGTATTTTCTTTGAAAATGTTTCCTATTTATTTATCTATTTTGGAATTTTTTGGGGAATTTTTTTTTTTCCAACTTAAGTTTTCAACTTCAATTGTTTATAAAAGGTAATATCACGTATATTACAAATACATTTGTGCAAAATAATTGTTTGAATTATGATTGGTTTAAACCATGACAAAACGGCAACTCGGGTAGTCATTTATCTATATATCGACACATCTGGGGAGTGTCTGTGTTGTCACTTAACTACTCCCTCAAACTTTTGTTTCCGTGGTTGTGAAGTGTTTTTAATAACGTGGTGGTGGTTTTGAATCACGTGGTGGTGAGGTATTTTGAATCACGTGGTGGTGAGGTATTTTGAATTATGTGGTGGTGAGTTGTTTTTTATTACGTGGTGGTGAGGTGTTTTGAATTACTTGATGGTGGGGTGTTTTGAATTATGTGGTGGTGAGGTGTTTTTAAATCACATGGTGGTGAGGTATTTATAATGATGTGGTGGTGAGGTGTTTTTAATGATGTGGTGGTGAGGTGTTTTGAATTATTTGGTGGTGAGGTGTTTTGAATTACTTGATGGTGGGGTGTTTTGAATTACTTGGTGGTGAGGTGTTTGAATTACTTGGTGGTGGGAAGGTGTTTTGAATTACATGGTGGTGAGTTGTTTTGAATGACATGATGAGGTGTTTTGAATTACGTGGTGGTGAGGTGTTTTAACTTACGTGGGGGTGAGGTGTTTAAAATTACTTGTGGGTGAGGTGTTTTAAATTACTTCGTGGTGAGGTGTTTTAAATTACTTGGTGGTGAGGTGTTTTAAATTAGGTGGGTGTGAGGTGTTTTAAATTACGTGAGGGTGAGGTATTTTAAATTACATGGGGGTTAGGTATTTTAAATTACATGGGGGTGAGGTGTTTTGAATTACGTGGTGGTGAGGTGTTTTAAATTACTTGGTGGTGAGGTGTTTTAAATTACTTGGTGGTGAGGTGTTTTAAATTACTTGGTGGTGAGGTGTTTTAAATTAGGTGGGTGTGAGGTGTTTTAAATTATGTGAGGGTGAGGTATTTTAAATTACATGGGGGTGAGGTATTTTGAATTACATGGGGGTGAGGTATTTTGAATTACATGGGGGTGAGGTGTTTTGAATTACGTGGTGGTGAGGTGTTTTAAATTACGTGGTGGTGAGGTGTTTTAAATTACATGGTGGTGAGGTGTTTTAAATTACTTGGTGGTGAGGTGTTTTAAATTACTTGGTGGTGAGGTGTTTTAAATTACTTGGTGGTGAGGTGTTTTAAATTACTTGGTGGTGAGGTGTTTTAAATTACTTGGTGGTGAGGTGTTTTAAATTACGTGGTGGTGTGTTTTAAATTACGTGGTGGTGAGGTGTTTTAAATTACGTGGTGGTGAGGTGTTGTAAATTACTTGGTGGTGAGGTGCTTTAAATTAGGTGGGCATGAGGTGTTTTAAATTACATGGGGGTGAGGTGTTTTGAATTACGTGGTGAGGTGTTTTATAGATACATATATATTGTTACAGACGCGGTTTTGGATGTTAGTTTACCGAGCGGTTTGGTATGACCGCGTCTGCACAGTTTACCCGATTATACTCGAACGTTGGCCGAGTCGCGCTACGCTAAATCAATTGAGGAAAGGACACAACGGCTGGGTTAAATGACACGACACCAGGGGTACAGTTCTCAAGACCTCCGGAGGAGGTTATAATATTTGTATGCGGAACGTTGAGATTACAAGGACAAGAGGTACAGCATAGGAAGGTGGGCACTTAATCACGGTCTTATAGTAGCCCCGACAGACCACAGATAAACAGGACAAGACTGACTCACACAGGGATTGATGGCAAGGAAGGGCAGGTAGTCGATGGACAGCACAAG